>NW_022900947.1:50222139-50282971 GCF_012274545.1 Fukomys damarensis | reverse complement strand
GTCTAGGTGTATTTTTTTTGATTGTAGCTAGTTGGGATCCTGTATGCCTCAGTTATCTGAATGTCAAATTCTTTCCCTCTGTTTGGGAAGTTTTCTGTCATTAATTCTGCAGACAGCTGTTTTAAGTCAGTTGTATGTTCTCCTGCTACTTCATGTGTTCCTATCAGTCTTATGTTGCATCATCTAGGAGTTGTTGGATAGATTTCTCATGATCTCTTACTGTTTTTAAGAGACCTCTCTTTTCCTGGTCATTGACTGCAATCTTATCTTCTATATCTGACAGCTTATCTTCACATTCTTGTATTCTGCTGTGTACACTTTCAATAGAGTGTTTAATCTCCTGGATATCTGTTTGAATCTGTTTTATGGATTCCCTTTCTTTCCTATGTTGGGCGTTTATATTTTCCATTTCTTTCTTATGCTGGGCCTTCATGGCTTCTATCATGGTCCTGAGCTCATCTATTTTTCTGTCAGTTTCTGCTCTACAGTCTTGAATCACGACTTCCATTTTGCTCACTATCTCTCTGGTTATCTGGGAAATTATTTCTGTTTTGAATTTTTCTAGAGCCTGATTGATCTGTTTTGTTAGTTCCTGTGCTTTGAGTTCAGGGTGTCCTGGTGTTTCACTATGGGCCTTTTCATCCTCATTTGCCCTACTGTTTGCCATTGGTGAACTGGAAGTTTGTCCTTGTGTCTTGCTTGTTTTCTCATTTTAATTTTTGTTGTTGGACTGTCCTTGGTTTAATCTGTGGATTATCACTCAAATCTTCCTGATATAGTTGTTAATTTATTTTATTTTATTTTTTTCCATGTGTACAGGGGTAACACATCATACTAAATATGTAAGGTCATATCTATGTGGTTTTGATTACAGAAACTAATAAAGTATTCTCTAAATAATGAAAAAAGAATAAGATAAGACTATAAGAGCGAGAAGCAATTTAAATATGTTCAGGGACCATTTTCATTTCCAGAATTAAGGATTATTTTGATGTTACATCATTGCCTTTTCTCTTTTACTTTCCTTTTTAGTTTTATTTTAGGATTCCCTATTTTTAATGTTCATACAGAGATATCTTTAACTGAAATACCGAATAGTTTCTCTGGTGTGAAAAACTATAATAGCACACAGGATCCTAATGAGACAATTAATAATGTGAAATAGGAAGTATAGGGCTAAAGGTGTAAGCGAAGTGGGCAGGGTGGGGGAAAGGCAATAAGGGAGAGGAAAAAAATATGAGAAACTGAAAAAATGGAAATAAAGTGTTTGTAAATGGCGAGGCAAGGAGGGGGTGAAGAGAGGGCAGGGACAAGGTAAAAAATGAAAATCAAGACCTATTATGTAAAGGTACAGAATCCCAATGATGAATGTAACTGTATTTGTATAACTAGATTGTACCAATAACCTCAATAAAAAAGAAAAAAAAATCAGGAAACAGGGCTAGGGATTTGACTCAGTGGTGCTGCTGCCTGTCTTGCAAGTGCAAGGTCCCGAATTTGATCCCTGGGACCACAAACAAACAAACAAACAAACCCCAAAGTCTGAAAACACAAACCTGACAAGACATATATATGCTTAATGAAAAAGCAACCAGTTGCTTCATTTACAGTACTTTGTCAGTTTACGTAAAAGAAAAAAAGAAGTAAATGAATCCCCAAACCTTACTCTACTACACCAGGGGACAGCAGGTGATCATAGAGAAGAATGAGCCCCTGTTCCCCTCTCAGGGAGTGAAGCACAAGCTAGTCGACCGGTGCCCACATCCCCAACACACTTGCCTGGACCAGCTCTGCTGCCTGCCTCCCTCTGGGGTCCTGCAGCCATCACCTAGCAGATACTGGCACTCTCTCCTTTTTGTGGCACCAATCTTGTTGATAAATGAAACAAATCTGTTGGCTCTTTGTTTTTATTGACAATATGTATCCTTCATACAAATATTCACCTTCAACTTCTGACAAAAAATACACAACTGGATTCTTTTCTTTATCTATGTTCAACACTTAATGTATACTGAAAGATCCAAAGAAATTCTAGAAACAGACTTTTGTACCCAATTTTCCAACAGTCTTGAATTAACCTTAATCACGTGGCTTTGGATCCGGAGGTTAAATGTCTTTCCATTTCTGTATGATGAGAAAGGCTGCTGATGACATATTGGCCCACGATCTCACATTCATGGGCTCCTTCCTTCTGTGCTATCACAAGGCCAGAGAAGGAGGGATCTCAGGGAAATGAAGTGAAGCTACTTCAAGATCTCATCAGAGAAGGGGCTTAGTGGTCTCAGAACAATTTAACTGGCTCCTGTTACGAAATGTATCATAAGCAATTTGGAAAAATAATTGGTGAATTGGCCATACTGTTAGAGACATTTCCTTTTTTATGGAAATACACGAATACAGCGAAACAGCCCTTCAAAACAAGTCACAAATCCTAATTTAGGAGATTTTTTTAAAACCATGAATCTCAGAAAATTCCAAGTGAAAAATAGAGAAGACTTAAAATGTCAACAACTTTGTGACACTCAGTAAACTTGCACAATGTGCTTTGCTGTGTTTAATGTTTTTTGTTTCATCTTCTTTGTAGGCAAAATGCAATGGCTGCTAAGTTTCTTACAACCAGAAAATATATAGAAGTAGAATATATAGGATAAATAGAAAATACATAATTCTGTGATTTTTTTTTAAACTGAACATCAAACTCAGGACCTTTTGCTTTCCAGCAGGCACAGCACCCCTGAGCCTCTTCTCTGGCTCCAATTCTGTGATTTCTAAGTGATAACTACTTGGCAGTCATTTTGGCTTTGCATTATTTATATTTAACTTATTAAAGTTGAGAATTCATGTTTATAAAAAGTATAATTAGGAGCAATGGGATAAAATATGGATTTACAGAGGCATTAATGAAATTTACCCTAGCCATGGAGCTTTGATAAGAAAGAGTATACATTTTTACCTACTATACACACATGCTAATGTAAGCCACACTATATATTTTTTAATGAATTATAGAAATTTATCTTTTCAGGGTGTTAAAAGACTTTCTTCAATTTCTGTGAAATTTTATTTTCTTTATGACTGTAATTCAGCCTTTGATGGCTTCTATTTTTGCCAAATCTTTCTAGCAAATTTATTTTACTTTTTTATTTCCAAATGCCTTTTATTCAGCCAGTAAATGAATCATTGAACATTTCTAAATCAACTGAATAAAAAGTTTAATAATTCTTCACTACCTAAAAATACATTTCTGATCAAGACACAGCATTCAAGACCCTCACCACCCGGCTTCCTCCTTTTTCACCATTTTAGGATGCATGTTTTGCTATTTGGCAATGCAATATAATGTACATATCTTGAAGATATTTTTATGTACTGCAACCATCTATATGATTTATTTTCTCTGAACACCCTCCTCTCCTTTCCTCTATAAAGGTGGAAGAGCCCTTGATCTCACCTGATGAATTTACCTCCTGCTTTAGATCAAAATTAGATGCAATTGTGTAAGAACTACCCGCTATGATATTTTCCAATCTCCATTTCCTTTATTCCATTTGTCTACTAGATCTGTTATTTGTACTCTTAGCAAATACATCTTCTCCCTGTCTTCCACAGCCCATGTCTTCGTGCTCAAGGTCTTTCTATGAGATCAATCCCTTCTTGTAGTTTGAACGATAAATTTCTCCTTTTTGACTGAGTTATTATTAAACAGGATTAAAAATGCAATGCATTTATAGCAGACAGTTTGCAGAAACTCTGCATCTATTCTGGAGAATGTTCTCATCTGACTTATTGACTGGATCTGGCACCATGAGACTTTTGGCTCTTCCCCGAAGTCAAAATGACCGTGAAAAGTAAACCTTCTGAACTGATTCAGGATATCAGGGCAGCCAGGACGGTGTGTGAGTAAAGACATTCATAAAAGAGGATTTCCAGAACTGCTTCCACATGATGGGATAAGTGCTTTCAAAGCATGGGGAAGTATTTTCAAGGCCATTAATGCCTATGTGTTTTTTACTATAATATATTTTTAAATATACTTTTAGATCACATCTTGTACATGCAAAATTTTCATGTGTTAAAAAATTTACTTTAGTAGCTGAAAAGGGAACCAGTGAGTTCTTAAAAACAGCTTCAAGAGATTAGAAAGAATAGGCACACATTCTTTATGTTCAGATAACTATTCTTTTTTTTTTTTTTTTTTTTTTTTTTTTGGTACCAGGGATCGAACTAAGGTCCCTGTACCTGCAAGGCAGGCACCTGAACCACTGAGCTCAATCTCCGGTCCATAGATAACTATTCTTTATAAAATGAAAATTGAAAAACTGGAAGTACTTTGCTAATATATGCAAAATCAATCAATATCAAAAAGAAAACAAAATGTAACGTTTAAAATGATCTTTCCCATCCGGTTGGTAGAGATGGAATAATTCAATAACATCTCCATCAAATACAATTGAATTTTTTTTCTCTAGGAATAGCTTTCAACACTGACAGCCTTCTGCAAGTTAATTTCTATGGGTAAAGAGATTCACAGAACCCCAGGCAGGACAGGGGAAGGTCCCCCCTGTGCAGCTCTGTGAGGCTGGGCAGCGTTCTACGACAAGATACCCAGTGATGATTTATGATGATTTAACGTCTTCCCTCAGCCTTTGGGGACAAAAGCATTTCTTGTAGAGGTGGGAGCCTACAATCACTCAAGAAAGATTGCAAAAAAATAAAAAATTTTCACATTTTCTTCTCATTTTTTAATGTTCAAATAAGCAAATTTTATCAACATAAAACTGCATCTTACTCTAAATTTACTATAAGCAGAAAGAGGTTGATGGCCTGGAAATCTCTTTGAGGATACCTCCATCCACCTCTATTTATGTTCATTCTAAAAGGAAAATATAGCCAGACATGGTCATGTGCACCTATAATCCCAGGAGCCTGGAGGCTGGGGCAGGAGGATAACTATGAGTTGGAGGTCAGTCTGGACCACATAGTAAATTTAAGGCCAGCCTGAACTACATAGCAAAACACTGTTTCAAAAAACAAAACAAAACAAAACAGACGAAAATATATTACTGATATCATAATTAAAATATGAGTACAAAATGAAAAAAAGTCTTCGTAAATGAGGGGTGGAGATGTTGAAAGGAGGGCAGGGGAATGGAGAAAAATAGGAAGCAAGATATATCATGTAAAGTTACAAATTCTCAATGATAATTATCATTATATTGTATTACTAAAATGTACCAGTAAATTTAATGAATAACAAAATGAGTTAACAATAATTTTAGTTACTATAGAAAATTTTCAGTGTATGTCATCCCTACTCCATTTCTTAAACATTGCTTAAAAATACAGAAAAATCCATAATCACTGTGGTCACATATCCCCAAATTTTTGGAGCACTAGTATAAATCAAAATTAAACTATCAGTATACACAGAGAATAAGATGACTTTATAAAGAACTAAGTTTTTTACATAGTCCCTCTCGTATGGCCAGAATCCAGTGAGATAAATCTGGAAAGATCTGATAACAAAAATTAAAGAATAAAAAAAGAAGATGTTTGCTTTTGAAAAATTATATACTTAGTTGCAATGTGGAGATGGATCCAAGGGAGAAATTTATATTGTTTTCCATGAATTTTCAAGTCCAAGAAAAAATTTTCATTCTACTTGATGGGCATTAACCTCTCTAAAGCCACTATGCCCTTTATATTAATTTGCATATTGGAAAAAGCTAGATAGTTCACTGGTGAAAAGGTCTATATCTGTGTTCTATTGTTTTTCCATCAGGATGTTAATACCATAAGAAAATGGCTCATGAAGACATTCTCCTCTTTACTGCATTTTAATAAGCAGCTTATGCTAAGCAGGTGTCTGCAATTGCTGTTCTCTTAGGAGGGGATAAACAGGTGAACTGGCTTAAACCTCGTCATTTACAAGTCTCTATAAAATATATATGGAAAGATTTACATATCAAAGCGAATGGCAATAGTTAGACATTCTTTTTTTTAACTCTTTTTGAGAGATAAAGGAAAGATACTAGGGATTTAGAAAGATTATCTTGAAATTCTCATTAAAGCTGTACAATACAAGTCAAAGAGTAAAAGCATCCAGAATTTTTTAAAAATATGAATATTTTGAACATTTGAACTCTAAAACCAGTACCTCAGAACATTTCTCTCAGTAGTACATATTCATTGTGTTTGAATTCCAGGTAATCATGTTGAAAAAACTTAATGCAGAAATGATCTCAATGCTGTAATTGTATTAGAAGTTGGAGGTAGTAACAGTAGTAGCAGTAGATGGTCTTCTACCAGATTCTGGCTTGGGTTATGTTATTATTATTATTATTATTATTATTATTATTATTATTATTAGCAGTAGTAGCAGTAGTAGTAGTAATACAAATATTATGTTCTTTACCTGAGAAATGCCAAAGTCTCTTTCTGGAAGTAGAGAACAGGAAATGTAATCAGTGGCAGGCTTTTTTCTCTTGTCTAAACATGAATTAATACCATTTTGCTCAATATATTCAGGTGGACATTGTGAGAAATGCACAAAGAAATCATAGTTGGATTTCTCAAGATGCCCAGGGAATCCATATGCATATGAAAGTTGGAGAAGTACTGTTGTAAATGGCTATCACCCTTCAGCCCAACTTGGAAAAGCCACAACATAATAATAATCAATATTAACATGAAAAAGATTACTATACAAAAATAATTGCAAGTCATAGCTCAGTACAACCACAACATTTATTCTACTAGAAAAGCAAGATGGTCTTGGCTCAGAACAGCAGTATTGATTTATCTCTTTAGAACACAATCCGCATTTCCAACATGATCTGATAGGACTGCAATGACCTCTGTATATCGCAGCCATGTCTGTGTAAAGGCACGTTCTCTAGATATATTAATCGCGTGACCTTTGGAATTCTGGTATCTTTCTTGCCTTTGGGTTCCTTTTTGCTCACTCTTCTGGCTGCATTGTCAGACCTTCCTCAGCCTTCTTTCCTCAACCTGACAAGCCATCTCTTAAGTCTATCTGCCATGGTGCTCCACCTACCTTAAACTCTTCTTACCAAAACGTTTTGTTTGTGTTTCTGTGAGGTCCTCATTTCAAACTCCAATATATGTGTGTGTGTGTGTGTGTGTGTGTGCAAATGTGATTCAGACTTGGAGAATTTAGAGAAGGAAAGTTATTCTTTTTATCTTTGGATTCCTATGATCTAGACACAGTAGGCTCTAAAGAAATGTGAAAGAATGGATGAAAACATGATAGTTTATTAAAATGTTTCTATTTTGCATTAAAATTTAACCCTAGAATAGCATATTCTGATGATAACAAGATTATGTATAACATTTATCCCATCGGTAGAGAATCTTAATGTGACTTTCAAAGAATAAGCTATGTTTAATTTCACCCTAATTGTTAAAAAATGTGTGTGTGTGTGTGTGTGTGTGTGAGAGAGAGAGAGAGAGAGAGAGAGAGAGAGAGAGCAAAAAAATGAGAAGAGATGCATTTGGTTTAGATCATCCAACTCTTTTTGTATCACCCAACACCTTTCTGTAGAATTTGGAGTTATATCATGATGGGACATATAGTCTTACCCCATTGCTGGATTCTCTATTATTCATATTAATAGAATATTAATATTCTATTTTATATTATATTATATTCTACTTTCAAATGAATGTGAAAAAATGAATAGTCAAAATCTTTTTAAAGACTTTTTAAACCTTGGTATTATAATATTCTCCATTAGATCCAGGCATGGTGGTGCACGCCTGTAATCCCAGCACTCGGGAGGCTGAGGCAAGAGTATCGCTGTGAGTTAGAGACCAGCCTGGGTTGCATAGTGAGTTTCAGGTCAGTCTCAACTACATAGTGAGACCCTGTCTCAAAAAAGAAAAAAAAATAGTATTCTACATCAATACTTAGATAAGTGATTTGCTTCATATAAAGGTAGAATCAATACAAAGTGAATTAAAAAAGAGAAAAGTGCTGACAGCATAGACCATTACATCCTCTAATTTCTACAACATCCCAGAAATATCTCCATACATTAGGACATTTTAATATTCAGTATTTTGTGAAACAATTACAGAATTACAACTGTGATACATCTGGGCACAACATTATTTATTTAATCTGGCAAAATTTAGAAGGTGTGATGAGACATTAGTTATTTTTAGTTTTTCTTGGAACCTCCAAATCTACACACTGTTTTATACCTAAAATACCTTCCCTTTTCCTCAACAGGCTTGTCAAGTGTGACATTTATTCCATTTGTCTGATATTTATTCATGCATACTTTGTCTGTTCATTACTTTTAAGTGGTAGCGTGGATTATGATGAAGAAGTTGTTAGCATGAAGGTAATTGTCAAGATGCGCACAGTAAAGCATTTTGAATCCACTATGCAAATTTTATGCAAAGTAAAATGGAGAGCTGAGCCTGGAGAAGTTTGATATTAGGTGAAAATATTTGTGAATGGTGTTCTGTGCATCCCTCCATATGCTTGATGGGGTCTGGCCTAAGTCTGTAGTCCTGGATTAATCATGGTTCTAAATAGTGACTCTGAATACAGCAGATATTCTTCTCCTCTTCAATTCTGACACTGTAACAGTTATCATTTCTTCTCAGCGTTACTTTTCTTCATTACCTAAGTTTTTCTATGAAATTTCACATTAGATGCATCCTACAACTTCTCAATCTGTTTTTCATATCATTTCATTTCTTCTTCAACTGTGCTATATACCATAATTTAATTAAATTAACATTTTTTTCAAAAAAGGCTTTTGTTGTCGCTTATTTTGCCTAACAAACTGTATTGCTTGCTTGTTTTCCTCATAGATGCAATTCTTTTCATTATCTTCCTGAGATCTCACACATATTTTTCTTTAAAGGCTTTTTTTAAGAGTAGTATTAGGGCCAGGGATGCAGCTCAGCAGTTCCGTAGCCTACCTAGCAAGTGCAAGGACCTGAGTTCAATCTTCAGTACCAAAACAAGGAGTTCAAGAGTATTTTTAGGAATTCTTATCTTTATAAAAGAGCCTCCAGAGAGCTGCTCCTTCCCTCCACACATGAGGAACAGTGAGAAGGATCATCCAGAGACTAGAAAACACCAGACACTGAATTACTGAATTTACCAGCAGTTTGATTATGAAATTTCCAGACTCCATAAATGTAACTTAATCTTCTATTTGTTATTGATCTACTTTATGATATTTTGTTACAGTAACTGAAAATGAACACACAATTTCCCTCTTGGTATTGTACTTTACTTGGGTCTGCCTAAATCTATGACATGTACCCAACATTATAATGTCATAAAAAGGAATTTAATTGACCTAACATACACTGTGCTTTTCCTGTTCAGTTCTGCCTCCCTCTAACGCCAAATCTTTTTACACTTTCCATAGTTGTAGTTTCCCCAGAAACTCATATTGTTGGAAACACACATTAGATAGACTTTTTTGATTGGGTCATTTAATGCAAGGATAAGCATTTTAATTTCCCTCATGGTGGGACAAGTGCCAGCTTGCCCTGCTCTACCTATAGTCTGAGAGGCTGAAGAGAGAATCTCAAGTCTTAGCTGGGCCTGAGCAATTCAGCGACCTGGTGAGACTCTGTGTCAAAATTTAAAATGAAAAGGCCTAGGGTGCAGTTCAGTATGGAGTCCCTGTTTCAATGCCCAGTGCAGAGAAAAAAATTCCTCCATGTCTTTGTGGCTTGGTCCCTCACCTTTTATTAGTGCTGAAAAGTACTTCTATTGTCTGGGTGCACCAAAGTTTACTTAGTCACTTACCTATTGAAGCATATTTAGATTGCTTATAAATTTTTGCCATTATAAATAAGGATGATATAAAAGTGTTTACAGATTTTATATGTAAATTTTCTTCTCCTTTGGGTACATACCAAGGTACATGATGGGAGGATCATAAAAAAAGAACAGGCTTAGTTTATTAAGAATCCTCAAATTTGTCTTTTTAGGCAGCTTTACTAATTTGCATTTCTTCTAGTAATGGATGGGATTTGCCCCACAGTCTCAACACCACCTGGGGCTTTTAGTGTCCTGGCTTTTGACCTTTTAATTGGTATATAGTAACATCGAATTGTAATTTTACTTTTCATTTCCTGATATGATAGAGTATTCCTTACATTAATATATGTTTGGTAAATAGTCTTGCTAATATTTGAGACATCGATGTTTGAGTTGTTTTTTTTTATATTGCAGAGTATTGTGTTCTTTTTGTATTTCAGAGGACAGTCCTTTATAAGACACATTTGGTAAATACACTCTCCTACTCAGTGGTTTGTGTTTCATTCTCTTAAAAATACATTTCTTCTATGTTATTATCTAGGAGTTTTGCAATTTTTTTTCTTTTTGTTTATTTGTTTTCAGTTTACATTTAGCTTTGAGAGCCATCTTCAGTTAAATTTTATGAGTTGCAAAAATAGGTACATAGATTTTTTTTCTTATTTTTCCTTGTATGTGCTATCCAGTCATTCTATCATCATTTGTTGAATGACTATATTTTCCAAATTCCTTGGCTGTACCTGAAGGAGCAAGCCATCTAGTCATGGGTGTCGGTAGTAAAGAGGTTGTTTCTTGTCTACTTCTTCCTCCAAAGCTATGCTTCATTCATACATAGTTCCTTTCTTCTTGTAAGCTCTATTCTCACTGTAAAATTCTTTGTAAAATTCTTATTAATTATGGGAAGCATTCATTAACTGGCTGAATGCAGCAAATTGAATGTTTTGAAAATATGAAAACTGGTAAATACTTTCACTATTGGGAGGATGTGTTAGTCAGGGGTCTCTAGAGACACACAACCAGCAGGATGTTTGTTTCTTGTAAGGAACTGGCATACATGATTTTTTGTTTGTTTGTTTTTTGGTACCGGGGATCAAACTCGGGTCCTTATGCTTGCAAGGCAGGCAGCGGAGCCTCTGAGCTAAATCCCCAGCCCATGGCATACAGGATTTTTGAGGGTAGGCAAAGATCCAAATCCTGATGGAATTGGCTTGCCACGTGGTGTCCCTGTAAAGAGTTCAAACCCACAAGCCATCTGCTGGAAGAATTTTTGTTCAGCAAAGATCAGTCTTTACTATTAAGGACTTCAACTGATTGGGTGAAACTCGCCTACATACTGTGGGGTGATCTACTTTACTCAAAATATACTGAATTAAGTATTAATCCTTCTAAAGCACCTTCCAGGAAACACAATGTTTGCCAAATATCTGGATAAGATGTCTCAGCCAAGATAAAAAGTAAGACTATATCTAAAGTCCCACTCTTTCACCCAATACACACCTCCTTCAGTCATGATTCCAGCTCTCAGTTTTGTATCTTTGAACAAAATGAGAATGAAATAGGATGGTAAAACCCTTGTTTCTGCAACTGGTTACATTGTAGCTGATTTTTATAACGCCCTTTACTCACAATGCATTTTGTAGACCCTTGCACTTAGCAACCTTATTAGCTGGTTGTGATTTATCTAGTGTGATGACCCCAACTACTTTTTGAATGGTTTAGGCCATTAATATTCTTAACTGGATTTGGTCAATGTAGTTTCCATTGATTGAGTCCCAGGACAGGGTAATATTAATTGACATGCTAGGCGATCTCCTGTTTTCCAGACGTATTGTTTCCTGCCAACATGGGCAAGTAGCAGCTCAATTACTCCTCACTAGTCAGGATCTCTCACTGCAGACAGCATGACTACCCTTTTCACTCTGATAATTTACAGGCATGAGGGCTTCCCCATGGTGTCATGGCAGTATTTCCTTCCAGTTCATTGGAATCATTATTGGGCTTTTGGTGGAAGAATTAATTCCTGTAAAAGTAAGGTCCAGCAGAGTGTGAGATCATCAGGAAGGAACAATGTAGTTCAAGGATCACCACGGGTAGCAGGGAGAATGTCCCACCATTTCTACCCTTGGTTCCTGGACTTGTGAATCCTGGCTGCTGGAGAAATAGCACGATATGTGACATACAATTACAGAGCACATACTGTCTCCTTGAGAGCCTTGCCCAGTCCTCTTATTTAAATGTTGTTTATCTAATTTAAAAATGTTCTTCACTAAAATATCCAGAATACTGTTTGAACAGCTAAGTTAACATATAAAATTTCCTATCGAGGGTAACATGGTAGGAAAAACCTTCAGTAAAATAAATATAGTATAATTTTCAGAACAGATTAAAGACTGAAAGGAGATTTTTGCAGGTCGAGTTCCTCTCAAAATAGCTGAAGAATTGGATGATAAGATCTAAGAGAGAGTTAGAAATCAGGATATAGAGTAGAAAGATTATAGCCAAACACTGTAATAATAAGTTAGATAATACAATTATGCATATGAGTAGAACTGTCCACTATATATTTGGAATTAAGAGACTCAAACAGAATAGTGAACCATGAATGAAATTGTAAGTTGATTAGTAATTCATGCTGAAGTCAGAATTGAATGTGTGGTTTTTAGGAATGTCTTGAATAGCACACATATTCTTTCAAATAAACATTTAATTTCTATTAAATAAAACATATAAATTTCATTACAGTACACAACTACTTGATGCTTACAGTTATTACTGACAGTATTACAGTCATTACAGTAATACACTATTATAGTAATTACTGTAGCTTCCTGGCAGTTATTTAATATTCCTATAATTAAAATGCAGAAGAAACTTGGTGCTTTGGTTTCTGTGAAACAGTAATTCTAAATATTTCTGGAAATCATCAGAAAGTTGCTGTTAAATATCTATCTATCTATCTATCTATCTATCTATCTATCTATCTATCTATCTATTGTATATACAATAGTCCTTAATTCAGTGAGTGATGAATCCTCAGTCTTTCTGCCCATCACTCGGTGTGTATGGTGACTATGTGAAAGGTTTAAAATGACCTTCATGCTTGATCAATGTCTTACGTGTTGTTGAATTTGTGTCATGATCATTAACTTTCATTTTTATCTGTAATGTTTTATAAAACTTTGTCAAATCTTCACAAGTCCAGTTATTTTATTTTACTAGTAATTTTAAAATTTTTATTAGCCCAGGTTTGAAGTACACAATGACTATAGTCATCATGGGTAAATGGTACAGATATATAAAACATTAAAATTCTTTTTTATCTTCTCTTCCTCTTCTTCCACTTTTCTTCCTCTGATTCTTGGTCCTTTTTCCAATTTTCAAAATGTATTCTAACTGACACCATGGAGCTTTCTTATACTTAATTTTTCTTTTTTGCTTTCTTTTGTAAAGAATGTCACTAATTTGTTCTTACTTGCTTTTGCAAAATGTGATGCAATGTAACCTTGTAAAATAAAACTTCTGGTTTTTGACATTAATATGTTTAAATATTGTATGAATAGAAAGAATAAGACAGCTTCTTCTTTGTTTTTGTCAACAATAGAAGTAATGGATTTACAGTCCAATTGCATTGTCTCTGAACACAAATCCTTGATTGATGGGCTACCTGGGGTTGTAGAAAATTCCTGTTCTTAATTGTTGTATTATAACACATAATATAGCAAAGAGAATACCTAAACTCTGATTAATTCAGTTTAAAGAGAAAAAAAAATACAAGGCAGTCAAAATAGGAAAAAGAGAACAATAACTGCCAGTACCAAAGAAAACAAAGCTGGCTTGGGGGCGAAAGTGCTTCTTCTTGAAGACTGCCATGTTTTCCATAATCAGTTTCTCTAGAAGCTTTGAATCATATCATCACCTTTAAGACTGCCATAAGATAGCAGTGATGGGGGAAAACACTAATAAGCCTCTCTTATGAGAATCTGAGTTTTTATAGGCTAACAAAACATGCGGAAATTATTGTCTATATGCAAATAATACCTGTGCTAACCGGGTTTTCACTTTCCAACTGTCCATTTTAACACTAAGATAATTCTAGACTAATACGCTCTAATTAGGGATGTTGATACTTAACCGTGGAAATAAACTTCACTGAGCAGCAAACAGCTTATGCTATTTCAATTTGAAATCTTCTTTTAAAAATTATTTTATATTGATTATTTGTTTCAAAGTGAAGCAAGATTGTAGACTTTTTAAACAATTAGTAACTTATTACAGAATAGTGAGAGCAAAGGGTGGATCTGACTCACTTTCTCATATGTTCTGCTCCTGAAGTCCACCATGTCCATCCTTCTTGATGTTTCTCATGTGACTGATTTTAGGTTCCAAAGCCTTTGCTGTGTAATCTGCCAGTTGTAGATGTTTCCAGGTCTGCAGACGTCCCTCTTATACCTCATCCTCAGCTGCACATCCTGGGCTCCTCTTCGCCATCATCCCAGATAATTACCTTTGCCTTTCATTGAAAACTTGGATTTTGTCATGATCTATAAAAATTTTCCAATGAAAAATCACACCGTTTATGAAATCTATTTCTTTATTTATATAACTGCATTTTAAAAAAATCATTGTTTTATTTTCTCACTTGGTTGCTTGTCTGTATATTTACTTCTTTGGTTTTTTTTTTTTTTTTTTTTTTTTTTTTTTTTTGTGTTTTTTTTTTATTTTTTTTTTTTGTTTTTTTTTTTTTTTTTTTTTTGTCTGTGCATGGGGGAATGATCTGTATTTCTTTCCAAAGAGAATGCTCTGCCAACTCGTTTATCATCTCACCTTTTTCCCTCGGCACCTCTCCCATGAGCTCCTTCCAGGTCATTCAGCGTGCTGTGTCTCTTATCTGCTCAGGACTTCACAGTTCTCCTCTGTGTGATCTTCTTTCTCTCACTTCATATACTCTGAACTGGTTTCTTTCTTCATTAGCAGATTCACATTTATTGTAGGTTTTGCTTTTCTTTTTGTATTATTATTACATATAGTTTATTTTAGCAGGCCACTCACAAGAAATTGCTCTACAATGACAATTTCTTAAATATAATTCCATAATAGAGTACAGTATTTAACAAAAATGAAAGTACGTGCCCAGAACATTAGCACATTTTACAGTGCAAGTAAAGATTTTATTTTTAAATTAGTTTTTTTTAATTGACGTATTTGAATTGTACACAGTTATAGAGCACAGTATATTATTTTAATACATTTATACAATGTGTTAGGATCAGGTCAGTGTATTGGCATACCTATCACCTCAGGCATTTACTATGTCTTCATGTTGGAAATATTCAAAATCTGTTCTATTATTTATTTTCAAATATATATACTTAATTGCAGTCAATAAGTTATCCAGTTGTGCTATAGAATATTGGAAGTTACTCTATCTGTCGAACTCTCTGTACCTACCTGTTAACCAACCTCCACATTCTCTGCTAGTCTCAATCTCAGCCACTGCCCCCTAATTCTGTTTTCTATGCTATGAGATCAGCCACTTTAATTCCCATATATAAATGAGAACGTGTTTTATTTGTCTCTCCTTGTAGGTCTTGTTTCTCTTAATGTTCTCCATTCCCATGCATGTTGTTTCAAATGATATATCATATCATAGCTACTTTTATCGTCTTTCATTTAAGAGAGAACGACATCCTTTACTAGGATATCATAAAATTTTCTTAGAAGCAAAAGCTCAAAAAGTTCTCAGTAGATATGGGCAGTGTTCTGTGACCACAAATACAAAATATACCTATAAAACATGAGTTTCAGTCAGAGCTCATGACCAAAAGATCTTTTGAATTGGAAAGAGCAAAAGACCATTTATTCGGTACAAGAAGTTTTCAGCTCTGGAAAATGAATGTTGAAGAACCTAAAGTACATTATTTTTTCTGTAAATATTTTAGAAAGGCACATTCTACATGATTTTAGAGAAGAGTATATGAAAACACATATTAAATTATTTGGGAAAGAAGAAACTATTGAATTTTTAATAAAGGTATTAATATAGTGTTTACACCATGGGAGCAATGGTGAACATATTCCTTTATACATAGAAATTTGAAGATTACTTAAATAGCAATTCAAAAACTAAAACTTTTCCATTCAAAAGTGTTAGTACTTAGTATTATAAACAAGATTAAGGCCAAATAACCAGAAAAATTTGCCACACACATGACAGATAAATATGATTTTTAAAGTCTCATAAAGGTAAAGTAATATAAGAAAAGATGCTTACAATCATCTGTGTTTTTATTAAAACACTGAACAAAGATACTTCATTTCTTTTGACTGGCGTATTGGCACACTTTAATTAGGGAGGGCATGTGGAAAAGCACTATCTTATCCTATTGACCACTGTGGAAATTTGTTTGACCTCTTTGAAAGGCAATATGCATAAAAAATTAGAAATGTGCATATAATTTGACCTAATGGTTTCACCTCTAATGACTTATGCAAAGAAAAATAATTGGAAAAGTACAAAGATGTACAAAATTTTTTTTGTGGTATTATTTATGACATTAGAATAGTAACATCAACTAAAATGTCAATTGGGAAGGGCTTGGTTAAATAAATTATGATCTTGAGTATAATGTAAAGTTACACAGTCATTAGAAAGGTAATAACAATTCCTTATGATCTTATAAAAAAGTTACCATATGATATTAATTTAAAGCAATCTTACAAAATGTTAAAATTTACACCTATTTTGAGGTTATATTTATATTTAAATCTTAAAGGAAAGCCTCAGATATTATGTAAAAATATTAAAAGTAATTTTGGGGGGTTAGTTTGTGGGCAACTTCCTCAAAACTGTGCATTTCTATTTGTTGTTTTTAACCTCAGACTCTTCTATATTTGTATTGAAAAATACATTTATATTTATGTAAGACTTGAATTACAAGCCCATGCTAAATGACAAAGGGCCTAGGAGACAGTGCTCTAACCCCCTCCCATTGTAGCCATAGCCCCGACCTTTGTTCTAACCGTGGTTTAGGACTGTAAGGCAATCTTGTACTGTTTGAAGTCCGGATCCAGATTAATGTGTAAATTAGTGGTTCTAGACATAGAGACCCCAAGTTAGTTGTCGAAGAACTATTTGCTCATCTGGAATGTCCTGGTGACCTTTGAAACATCCTATAGGTATCTGTTACTCATCAATGTGTGACTGCTGAGTTATGTGGCTGCTGACCACCAGCTTAAATCAGCAGACCTTTGTCCCCTGCCTGCAAGCCTAAAATGTTACACACCCCCCTTTTTACCCCGCTAGAAAAAGGACCTCAGCCCCTGAGCTAGCGCCTCTCTGAGCCAGCTACTTGGTTCTGAGAGTGCTATCTGGCCAGACTAATAAAGGTCTGTTTACCATCTAGCCTGGTGTATTCTTTCCTGGGTTTCTTGTTCCTCCGTCAAGCTCTGGGAGCCTCGCTGAGCTATAGGTCCGAGCATCATGGAGGCCCTTTTGGCTGTTCATGGCTTTCGGAAGTAAGGCCCTAGGTCTTGCCTCTGGAGCCTTCGTTGGGCTATAGGACTCAGCATCGTGGAGGCCTTTTGGTTATTCATACTCCGTGGAGTGGAAGTGAGACTTAGAATCTTACATTTATTAAAACTGTCAGATATACACATATCCAAATCTTGTAGTGATTAGAATAAACTGGAATGTCTATTCATATTGGTTTAGTTTTTTAAAAATTTTATAAGGTACCGGGGATCAAACTCATGGTTTAGTTTATTTGATTAAGGGAGAGACAAAAAAATTCAATCTGTTTTCAACATCCACTTATAAATGGTTATTAATATTACATACCAGTTTTAACATTAGTTTACCCCACTTAAATTATGAATAAGATGACCTGCGATATTGTTTTCTTAGTAAAAGAAGACATGATTTGTAAGTTAAAGTAAAATTCCAATTTGTTAGTGTTTAATCTGTTCAAATACACAAAAAGATTAATATGTAATAATTCTGGGTGAGGCTCAAAATTAATAATTTAATGAGACATTAAAATTTTTAATGCAAAAACTATTGAAAATCAGCTGGAATTGACAACTCATCAAGAATGATCTTGTAAGATCTATCTAAATTATTAATTTGCATTAATGTTTTTGATAAATATGACATTTAAGCTTTCTACAACAAAAATGTCTTAGTTTTTTTAGATGTAATTATTAGTAGCAAAATGTCAACCAGTACAGTATATCAAATTTCTATTAAATCTAGCTCAGAATCTTTAATATAATTTTAGCAATATTTCATTATGTTATTTGCCATTTAAAATGGATAGAAGCAGTAATATAAACAAGCAGTAATATAAAAATTAAAGCAAGAAGGGGGAAAACGTAACCATTCTGAATACTGTTCTTGCTGTTCCTGCAGTGCATTTGAATGGCTCTAATTAGTAAATACATGTGCTTCCAAGTGTGCATTTTTAATAACACACTAAGTGCCAAAGGTCAGTGGTTATTTACATAAAAATGGGAGCTGAAATGGCAATGCAAAATCAGATGTTAATACAAAAAGCAAAATGTTAATAAGAAAGGATCCTGGAACAAAAGACATTATCATAGTCCATTGAGTTATTTTGATTACTCATTTTGTACACTTGTAAGTAGACTCAAATTACAATTAAAATAAAAAGCTATCAGGCCCTGGAAACATCAAGGAGCAATGATGATCAAGCATGACAATATTTACTATTACAGAAGATTGAGAAATCAAAACCCACTAGGCTTTGAGCCTGCAAAGTAGTAGTCACCGAAAATGGGCCAATAATATGCAATGTCTATCACTGTCATTCAAAGGGTGCACATATGTCAGAAATAACTTGGAACCATACAAAAGAGACTTCAACAAGTAAATCAATGGAAAATGTCACACATGATTTCTTATTAAAAGTGATTTTAACACAATCAACAGTTCCTTAGTGAATTTGAGTAGAAGATTTATTTATTGTCTACAGTTTTAGCTTGGAATATATATATACATATATATATATATATATGTATATATATATAGCTGAAATAGATTTTTAATCAGATTTTAAAGTATTGAGTGAAATCTTTGTGTTTAAAATTTGTTTAAAAATCTACGGAACAAGTTATATACAATGCATACACAAAGCATAAAAAACTCAAAGCAAGTGCTGCAGATTTCTATATGTTAAATGGAGATGTTGCCATCTCTAGTCTCCTCCAACTCCATCATTCAATTGCTCAATGACAGTTTCCAAAAATTACTATGAGGATGAAGGTAATCAGAACCTTTTCCTCATTCATTCAAGTCACAAAAAACTGCCAGGACGTCAGGATCATCCTTCATAATCCAAACTCTCAGTTACTTAGAGGTTCCGACTGTATGGATCTGGAATGTCCCTCCAAAGCCCATTTTTTAAAGCCAGTGGTATCACCGAGTGCTGGTAGAAACTTTCACAGGAAGAAGATCTTTCTGTCACTGGAAGGGATACCCTTTCAAGGCTATCCGGGCTCTGCCTGCTTTCTTTTTCTTTTTTGCATCCCAGTCATGAGTTGAAAAGGCTTCCTCTGTCATGCACTGACCATGACGTGCTGCCTGATTTTAGATTCCCAAACAATAGGACCAAAAGACCTTGGACTGGAATCTGCAAAACTGTGAGCGAAAGTGAGCATTTCCTCTTTTCAAGTTGATAAGATCAAGCATTTTGTTACCATTGTGAGAAAGCTGACAACACACAGTGGTCCATGACCACTGACTCTCCCCGCTGAACCTTCCATCTCACTGTCCTCACTGTCCCCACTGTGCTGCAGAAGGCAGCCACCATTTCCCTTTTGTTATCTTCCGATTGGATTCAGCCAGTGGAAACCGTGTGCAGCAGATCTGATGGAGAGTAGCTGATGCCTTTATTCCTTCATTTCTCTTCTTGCAGGGTCACTTCTTGCAGGCCAGCAGTTTTTGACCTTGTCAGGTGGCTTCTTTACATAATTCTCCTTCTCTAGGCTTTTCCTTTTTCTTCTTCTGACCGATGAATGCAGTTGGGCTTCGCTGGTCTTCCTTCTTATGGTTCCCTTGGACCCTCCTCAGCCTTTTCTAAATAGTAATTTTATTAAACTTGTTCAATCTCAGGACATTCATTCCCCATGTACCTTCTATTTCTCGTCAAAGCTGAGAGGACGCACACCCTAAATTCCAAAGCTCTTCCACTCTAACCTCTAGTATCCACAGTTTAATTTTAGAAAAATCCCTATGTCCTTATTTTCTGAACTCTGACTTTTTATGTTGCTTCAGGTAAAAGCGGGATCTTCCTAGAAAGGGTGCTGCCAACCTGTGGCTTTTTCGCAAAGCAATGGCAACTTACCAGACATGTTTGCTATCAGCCTTGATATTTATTGCCACTTAAGGTTATTGTTACTTCTTCCATCCAAGAGTGCCAGTTTTAAGGTTATACCACTGATTACTTTATACTGTGTCTTGTTACTATCTCCTCGTTTACAATCCAACCCCTACCCCACTCCCACTCCAGGCCCTGGGTCTGGTTACATCTCAGAGACATAGCTAGCTCAGTGAAGAGGCAATCACAGAGCCATGCAGCTGATCATAATTTTTGGAGTACCAGCATTACCTGTGCCTATAAGTCTTCCCAATAATCTCTCTGTACATTTAAATGCTTACTCATAGAGTGTCTCTCTCCTCAACCTTCACTATGTTCTTTTCTAGTCTCACACTTAGAAAACAGAGTTAGGTCCTACAAATTCCTTCACCTACAATAGTCAGCCAACTCTCATATATGCTAATTCTTTCATTTTTCCTTATGTTCCTATATGTCTGTGATTCTCAACATTAATTCACTACCTCGTGCAGATTCCTGAGTTGGATTTGTGATGGTATTTGGGGCCTTCTGAATTTAAGTAAACCAGAGGGTGGAACCCTTGCCAATGGGATTAGTGTCCAGATAAAGGAAGCCCGAGAAAGACTCTTCATCTCTTTCACCGTAGGAAGACACAGCTTGCAGGCTCTGTCTATGAACCAAGAAGTGGGTCCTCAACTGATGCCAACTCTGCTGGCATCTGCACTTCTCAGGCTCCAGAAACATGAGGAATCAATCTCTGCTATGTGGAAGCTTTCCAGCCTGTGCATTTTGCTATAGTAGCTAAAAGAAACTAAGACAAATTCAATAGAAATTTTTGAAATTTATGTTCTCCCGGAAACAGGGAGCTGTCACCTGGAAGACTTCATCTGCTGAACAAGACAACCTCACCTTCCCTACCCTGTATACCTTCTTTCCCCTCAGAACCCAGGACCCTATGTCTTTCTTAAATTCTATAAGGTTCAGCATTTTGGCCTTCTTTGTTTCATAGTCCTGTGCTACCCAGACAATTAGTAAAATTTGTAATTTTTTTGTTATGTTGCCATTTTATTTGATAGACCAAAATTTCTGAAACTTCAGAGGGAAAGAGTAAATCTAACACTTCCTTACACTGGTACATTCCATGTTTATAGCTAACTAGAAGAACTATAAAATGCTAACAAATAACCACATGGAATAAAGATCACCCCCCTTACCTACCTATCATCTGTCTGTTATATTACCTCAGAAACATTTTAAAGCCTGAATGAATTTCTAACACCTACTTATGTATGACTTTAGGCAAGTTATTTAAATTTACAGAATTCTATTGCCTTATAGAGATACTTACAAATTTACCTCATGTGTTTGTTGTAAGGATTAAATGACATAATACATATGAACCGCTTAGGAAAATACCTGTAATATATAGTGAACAGTATGCATTAGTTTTTTACCCATTAGTCTAGCCTGTAAATCTTTAGGTTATTTGAAATTTATTTTTAGAATTTTTTAAAATTAAAAATCAACACATAGGGCCCAGGATTTAGCTCAGTGGTGCCATACCTTCCCCGCAAGTGCAAGGTTCTGAGTGTGATCCCTGGTACAAAACAACAAAGAAAAAAAAAAGAAAAAAGTAAACACATAAATCACTTTTGTAAAAAAGGAAAATAAAAATGCAAGTTTTATATGTTTGAATCAAGTGCAGCTATTCAATTTCTGAAACTCTTTAATGTGGTGAGGTCTCTAAATATTTGGATTTTGTGATGCAGCATTTTTTCTTAGAAAGAAAAAATGTGTAATATAGAAATGCAGTTCTATCTTAAAAATTGTACATCTCTATGTTATAATCAAAGATCAATTCTCTGAGACAACTATTGCTTTTTACTGTGCCAAAGCCATTGCAGTTAGCTTTCAAAAATATAAGTGAATCATTCCACAGAGAATTTCGCTATTATTATTGGAGAAATCCCATCCTAGGTGATGGGGTTTAACACTCACATGTCTCTTATACGAAAGCTGTAAGACATGAAAGGGCCAAGCTTAGATGGACCCTGACAGTAAATACCATTCCTGTCAGTCAGGCCCAAACAGCCAGTGGTACTTACGCATTTCTGATATAATTAAGCTTCATGCTTAGCATAGGAGATGGATTTAATCAGCCACATGATTGACATTATATGTCAAGGGATCAAAAGTTGACACCCTGAGCATGAACTGTCTTTTCTCACACCGAAGCTCACCATTGCGTGGCATAAAATACCTGAAAACATAATTGATCAGCCAATAGCCTCTCTCTAGCATCTAGTATCTTTCTGGGTTCTTTTTATTTCCAAACTAAACATAGCTCATATTCTAACACAAGTGACTTCTAGCTGTGAAAATTTCCCATGGGGGTTAAATAACAAATTAACACTGGTTTGGGTAAAGGTTTCCTAATTAGCTGATCAAGGCTGTCAGGCCACGAGAGGAAGCAAACCACCACGATATTCTTAACGCTTAACACATTGCTCTCTCATCAGCCTTCCTCCTCCCTACTAATTCTGTCTGATTAGTTCAGAGGCTTTGAAATCATTTTAGCTTTTATGTGGAAGCTTTTGTAACTTGCAGTCTTTCTTTCCTAAACATGTTTGTTGTCAGCAAGCCAAAAGTACATTTTAAATCTTCTGTAAGCTTCGTCTGAGGGAATCAAGTTTATAATAAGAAGGTTATTTGCATATAAATTATGCCTCGAATATAAGGAGGAGTGGAGGCTGAGAAATGCTATTATTTGGAGAGAAAATAGAGGGCAATCTCTGGTATAAAACCATTTTAAATTTTTGTGGTATTGGATGACTTGTATTTCATCTGGTAGAGCCAGCTGCAAGTTCGTAGGGGAGTGGTTCACAATATGCAGTATTCCCAGTCAAGAACTCATATGACATTTAACTGAGGATCCGCATTCTGCAGAAATGTGTGAAAGCCTGTGTGGCATTATCACAGAGTACAGTTCTTTGCTTGTTCTGAATAACAGAAAACATTCAAAATATTGCAAGGCTACCATCGTATATATGGTGACTCACAGGTCAATTAAAAGAACAATAATAGTAAAACATAAGAATTATTGCATTCATTTATAATAAATATTATTTTCAGAGTATTCTACTTACTACTGTATTGGCTGCATTGTAGTGATATTAATGGGAATAGAACATTTCTGAATAATTTTGACTTTAATCAGCATTTATTTACTTCCAATTTTATGTTTGAAAGGAACTATACATATATTTTAAAACTGTTTTGGTGTTAAAGTAAAGCTAGAAACAAAAATCTATCAGGCACTGAGAGGTCAAGAATCCCAGACATATAATCATGTGATCTCTAAGGACATTACCCATCATGACCTGGTGTAGTCCTTCTCTCCACCTATCCTGTTATAGCCAAGGAAGAATCTAGAATTTCACCATATCACACGTGTAAAAGCAGGACCAGTTATAATGTAGTATTGAGAGCAGGAGAGAGGCTGAGGGGGAGGAAGAAAGAGAGAGAGAAAGAGAGAGAGAGAGAGAGAGAGAGAGAGAGGAAAGGGAGAAAGACACTTGCATTAAGACTCCTTGCTGATGAGATAACACCTCTGCTAAATTAAGAACTTCAAATAGTTTGAAGTCATTTAGATTTGCTTTTTGCTCATTTCTCTTCCTTCCCACCTCCCTTTTAAATTTCCTTCTGCCTTTTACCTATTTGAACTGCCGGGTGATGGTCATTTCACTGGAATGTGAGATGTATGGGATACATAGTCCGGGAAGTGATTAAATTACAAAGACTCACGTTTTGTCTTAATATAGAAGAAAGCTCGAAAAGAGTTATCTGTGTAGAAAGCTATTTCCTGGGAGGTAAATTCTGCTTGTCAACAGCTCTCATCCCTTACTTGGAGCCTCATTGGCTCCAGAGAAAACCACGCAGGATTCTCTCTCCTCGTTTCGTGATGAGGACTGAAGAATGACAGGCCATCCACTTTCAACCAATTTCGGAGTAGAGTTTTAGAATTGCAATATAATCTGCTTACATTAACAGAATAGAAGATGATTTAGATAATTTTCAAGATTCACTGGTGAAAACAAGATCAGTTCTTCCAAATGTATTGGTGAAATTTGCGATTTACACCGTTTCTTCTGTTTCTTGAAGAGACATTATTTTAATCATATGCATCTGAAAGATAAAAATAGCCCAGAATTAGTGAAGTATAAGAAGGTGCACGTGCTATATTTAAATGCTGTAGGGGCTCCAGCTGTCTTAGGGGTGCTGTTGCCTTATTTAACTTCTTTCCTCAGTGGTGTTATCTCACTCAGGTGAAATATAGCAACCGCACAGCAGTACTGTGAACAGAGCACGGGGCTACATACACAAGAAAACAGAAGGCAAGAGGATTCGTAATGTGAACACACCCTCTTAGCTTAATCTGATCTATTACTGTGACATACAAATTAGGTCATTCTTGGCTGATTTTCGAACTCTGTTTGCCCTAGCAAATTCTCTGTTCCATAAATAATAAAGGACGATGATTCTTTTTTGACTTAAGTTTATTAGTACATGTGTGCAGTAAGCAATGTTCACATTCCTTGTGGGAAGTTGGTACATAAACACGGACACCTCTTCGTTCTGCTTTTTCAGTCCGTATCCCTTCCTTCCTACCACCTTCTACTTGTCTCTTGATCCCCTTCATTTTTTTTTTTTTTTTTTTGGTGGGGAAATGTCTGCAGTACATAATGTTTATACTCCTTGTGAAGCTGGTGCACATGTGCATATCAAGTCCCAGTTTTCTTCCTTCATCTCTGATGCCTTCCCTCCTCCCCTCTGTCTCTCTCTTGATCCCCTTCCCCTTTGAGAAAGATCTGGCTTCCTACTTCCTATTCTTTTTTATTTTTGCTCTCTGTTTTTACTATAGGTGTTGCATATAGGAGAAACCATATGGTAGTTATGCTTCTGTGTCTGATTTATTTTACTTAACATTATGGTCTCAAAGTGCATTTAATTTCCTATAAATGACTCACATTTATCTTTCTTTATAGCTGAGTCCTACTCTCTTATGAATATAAACCACATTTTCTTTGTCCATTCATTTGTTGATGGATACGTAGACTGCTTCCAAGATTTAGTTACTGGGAATTATGAGACTATACACATGGGTGTGCATGGGTCACAAAATTCAACCTTAAATTCATCTCTTGATGGATCAACTATCTTTCTTCATTCCCTCTATACATCATACTGATAGATCCCCACACTTCTTGGAATTCTTTCTCCTACAAAACAATACTTCTGACCAGAATCTGGTGAGTTTAATCCTTGACAAACTAAACTGATTTTTAAATCACTTCATGTGGCTGTATTTGTTGTTATTACAGTTTAATTAGCTTCTGAGTAAACAAATGATGGATTCATGAGGAAAGACCACTATTACCTGATTAGTAACTGAGATATTTTAGAAAGGTGTAAAAAACCAGAGTTAATACATTGAGTGAAATGGTCATCATAAGATTCAGAAGAAAGATCTAAACTTATGTCACTCAACATACTTCATTATACTCTAGGTCACTTCTGAAGAAAAGCATTAACTGTGGTATGGTTTATAAAAAGCATTAAAAAATTTTCAAAATTTTGGGCTTCATACTCTAAAAGGGTCCTGCATAAATATATTTGCATATATTTGAATTTAAAACTAAGTGTTTGTAAGGCCTATAATTTTTTTCATTTTATAATTTTGTACTTTATTCATTATTTGAATTAACCAACCAACCAAGAGATGTTTTAGCTTAGAATATATAGTACTTGTTGCTCTCACATTTTAGTGTCTTTAGGCAGGCTGGTTTGTTGGCTTGAATCAGCCTTTCTCTCTTTCTCTCTCTCTCTCTCTCTCTCTCTCTCTCTCTCTCTCTCTCTCTCTCTCTCTCTCTCTCTCTCTCTCTCTCTCTCTCTCTCTCTCTCTCTCTCTCTCTCTCTCTCTCTCTCTCTCTCTCTCTCTCTCTCTCTTTCTTTTGGCTTATTTGAGACAGGATCTCACTATGTAATTGAGACTGACCTGGACTTCACTATGTAGCCCAGGCTGGTCTCAAACTCACAGTGATCCTCCTGCCTCAGCCTTCTGAGTGCTGGGATTACAGGCATGTGCCACCATGCCCGGCTACCTCTCTTTCTCTATGCTGCTTAATTTAGTACATGTCCATCCCTCTTCCTTCCCTTCCCTATCCTCTACCTTTCTAGCACATGCTATTTGGAGCCATGTAAGATTTGGGACATAACAGTTGTAAATATGTAATTGTGTATTCTATGCCCAGAGTATACATACTACGGAGGTATTTCTTGTTACTTCAAATCAAGCTTTAGTTTATTTATTTCAAAATATTAAACTCAAAACTACATTTTTCTTAAATGTCTATTTATACATTATAAATATTACTTTTATTTCTAAAACTACCAAACTTTAATAATTTCTTTAAGCTGTCTTTTGACTAATATTAATCGTTATATGCAAACTTAGATAAATTCACTGGAATTCTAAGCTGCATTTACATATTTAATACATTTGGCTTTCTTATTAAGTACTCTAATAAATCATCTCAAGTACTTAAGTAATACTTGTGATTCTAATAAATTAAAGTTATAAATATTTTTCCTATTAACTTAGGTTAAGTGTTCCAGTAAAGTTTATAACCTGAGTAAATAATTATGATTATCCATAATATATTGGTGTAAAATAAGTTGAGAAGAATTGTTTTTCAATTAACCCAAATTCTTTCAAGCATAATGATTGCTAGTAATACCAAATATGTACAGAATACTACTTGACATAGAACATTTTTGTGTGTTTAATTTCTTTATTTCTACACCAAATTTTAATTTTTTTTCTGAAACCATTGAGCAATAATTATGTAGGTCTGTGATTGATTCCCCTATTCATCCACACCCTATTCTCTGGAGCTGTGATTATCTTACATAACAAAATATGTTTTACAGATGTGATAAAAGGTATGAACTTTTTCTTAGTTCATGCAATAAAAGAACATCCAAGACCAACTGGGGATTTGGCTCAGTGGTGCTGACATCTGCCTTGCAAGCGCAAGGTCCTGAGTTCGATCCCTGGTACAGAAAGAAAAAAAGAAAAATAGAATACCCAAGACTGGATAATTTATAAAGGAAAGAAGTTTATTTTGGTTCGTATTTCTGGAAGTTTTAGATCATGGCACCAATATCTGCTCGACATCTGGTAAGGGCCACATTGTGGCAGAAAGAAAGTGAGTGTCAAAGAGAGATAATGCCGCGAGAAAATGACAAGAAAGCCAAACTTACCTCAATATAGCAAGCTCTCATAAATGGCAATGACTCCAATCTCAAGGGTGTGAGAAGTCATTCCCCCAAAAAGGCATGAACTCAGGAAAAAGGGTTCCACAAGAGCAACCCAAACACCTCCCACCAGCCTCCACCTCCCACACTCTCCCATATTAGGATTCAAGAGTTTCGGTGAGGGAAAATAACACTGAAATCACAGTAGAAATCTTCAAATGGTCTGATGTAACCCAGTCAACTCACTTAAATTCTTGGATTAACTTTTACTGGCTGGGTCAGTTTGAGGTATGACAACCAAAGAATCAGAAAGGTTCAACATGAGAATAATTTAATACACTCTTAATTGACTCCGAAGATAAGGATGGCAAAGCCGGAGAAAGTAGGTGTTCCCTGGAAGCTGAGAATGTACCTCAGCTGATCTGTAGTCTTATAATTACAATGACAAAAATGTGTCAGTAACCTGAATGATTAAGGAAATGAAATCTCCCTGAAAGTTTCCAGAAAGAAGTGTAGTTCTGCTAACATACAGATTTGATTTGGGTAGGTCTACAAGGGACCTCACACCTCCAGAATGGTACAATAATAAATGTGTGTGTTTTAAGCCACCAGATTCAAGATAATGTATTATGGAATAAATTTAAAATTAACACAAGCCCTAGGCTACTTCTGCAAGTAGCATCTCAGGTAATTCATGTAGCATATTTGCCAGAATGTCAAGGCATATTTTGAAAGCTGAAATAACAAATATCTGCTACAGATTTTTCCCTACCTGAACTGTCATGATTGCTGCTTACCTATATTTTCAACATAGGTTTCAAATCTTAAAAAAGTAGTTTTCTATCCTATATCTCCATAATTCGAATAACATCCCTGTGTAGCCCTCAAACTTCCTCTTGCTTTCTTGATTGATTTGGGTATGTTCTACTTATATATTCACTGCTCTAGTATATAATTAATTAGCTTAGTGTTCTTATCATAATTGTTTCAGTTTTTTTTTAATGGTACTGGAGATAGAACTCCAGCCCTTGTGCTTGTGAGGCAGGCGGTGAAAGCACTGAGCCAAATCCCCAGCCCTTATCATAGTTTTTATACACTCAAATGGTACTAATCTGATTCTACAAATCCCCATAAGGTCTTTTGTCATAATGGCTAAAATC
Organism: Fukomys damarensis; assembly: GCF_012274545.1. Lineage (NCBI taxonomy): Eukaryota > Metazoa > Chordata > Mammalia > Rodentia > Bathyergidae > Fukomys > Fukomys damarensis. The sequence goes on along the minus strand of NW_022900947.1, from coordinate 50,254,328 downwards.
ATTTTGATTATAGGAAGCCTTCTCTTGCTGACCCTCTCTCTCTCTCTTCTCTCTCTCTCTCTCTCTCTCTCTCTCTCTCACACACACACACACACACACACACACACACACACAGAGCTTTATTTATTTGTTGCCCCTTTATTTGTACCTCGCTCTGCATTTCTGCTCTAATGCTCATCACCATATGTCTCAGTACATTTATGGTACAAAAACTAAATATCATAGGTTGCATAATTTAAAGAGAAAATTAATTTATTTCTGAGAGTTATGGACACTACAAGGCCAAGAGCAAGGCACTAATAGGTTTGGTTTCTGGAGAGGGCCCAGTTCCCTATTTCGGAAACAATATCTTAGAACTATGTTTTCCAGAGGGGCTGACTCCTCTGATCCAACGCAATGGAAGAGTTGAAAATGCAAAAGGGCTGGTTAGTTCCCTCCAGCCTTTCTGTCCATGAGGGCTCAATCCCTAAATGTTCCACCTCCTAATATCATTTCATTTGGAGTTGAGTTTTATAATGAATTTTTGTTTGTTTGTTGGTTGGTTGGTACTGGGGATGGAACTCAGGACCTCATGCTTGACAGGCAGGTGCTGTGCCACTGAGTGAAATCCCTGGTCCTATCATGGTTTTTTGAGGGGAAACAGACATTTGCACCATTATCACCCCGTATGCAATCTAAAATAAATGCGTCTGTAGCAATACAGTAAAGTTTCTGAGGAGAGAATGATTATATTCATGTTAGGATTTAATTTAATAATGTGAATATGATAGAAATGATAAAAGTAAGAGATGTGACATACTGTAGGAGAAGAAAAAAATGTATATTACAACAACAACAACAATGACAACAAAAACCCTAAAAATGTCCCCTGGATTTTCAGTCACTTTTCTCTATTAACAGTTTTTAAGGGAACACACATACAGTGAAGTTGTCCCTCTTTTGCGGTTGTGCAGTAACCCAAACAAGGAAGGGCCTGAAGATTTTAGTTTTACTCTATTTGCCAGCTTTACTAGTTGAGCTTCTGCAGTTTCGTGGACGCTGACAGAGAGCCTCCTGGGTCAGAAGCCACAGTGGCCGCATTCGCTCCAGTTATGAGTCACGATCCCTGCCACACAAAAGGGTGAGGATCAGGTGAGACCCGCGCATTGTGAGGTGCCACGCAGGAGAGGAAGCCTCGGACCGGAGAAGGAGTATCCTGTAGTGGCAGTGAACCTTCCCCAGAGGCAGCCCTTATTTTTATTGTACATGACAGTGAACTGTATTTTACAGAGGGGGAATATTTCTGATTTCTAAGACTATTGTGTTTTATAAATAGTCTTAGAAAGACTATCAAAAGAATAGGCACTTACGCCCTGGCTGGTAAGACTTTCAGAACGATGAAAGACTCCCGAAGAGCGGGCTCCCAACAATAATCACTTCGGCTGTGATGCCCCTGTGGCTTCGTGGATTTTCCCATTTTGTTGGTCACTGATTATTCTTAAGAACAGACTGGGACCAAATCTGCTGAATTTATCCTTTCACTATTTAATTAAGGCTATTATCGATAAGATGTCAAGCAGTAGGAAGAGTCCAGCCTGCAATATAGACCACAACGGGTACCCAGGGTCTCATGTCCAGCCTGGTGATCAGCTGTGGTGACCAAAGCCAGAAATCAACAGTCATTACCCCATACTCCAGATGCTTTTCTTCTAAGTTTACTAATTGAACTTTATATTTTACAGAAGACATTACTCTAGGTATGACAGATGTATCAGTAGTTTTATAACTACTGACCTGATTCATAAGGAGGACATTAGAGCAAGCCTACCATTCATAATAACTCTAGCTAGAAAGTTGAGAATGACTTGAAAGTATCCAAGGACCAATGTTTGTCTTTGGTTACTTTGCCTAAAGTCAGGTACACATTTTCGAAGGCCTTTTTCCTAATTAAATGGCTCCCTTCTTTGAGATAACTGTGCAAGAGACACAAAACTAATGGGCTGTTTATCTTTCTTGGAAACTTCCTTGAGTGTTATTCATTTTCTGCAGTTGCTGTAACAAATTATATTTCACTGTTCTTAGGGGAAGAGCTCCAAACTCAAATTACTGGTAGGGCATTGCTCTTCTCCATAGGCTCTAAATAATCTACTTTGTCTCTTGCGGCTCTCCGTAGCTCCAGGCTCTCCTAGACATGTAAATGAATCATTCCAATCCCCACCTCCACACACAAACATTGCCTTTTACCTCTTTGGTCAAATCTCTCTGTTCTTCTCTCTTCTAAGTATTCTTGTCATCAGATTTAATATCCTCCCCCAACAATGTCCTTATATCAGTATCCTTAACTGAATTGCAACCGCAAAGACCCTTTCCTCCCAAATAAGGTAGTATTCAAAATTTTTGAGATTAGGACATAGACCTATGTTTTAGGGTTCACTGTGCAGTGACATATCCCAAGTAATTAAGCATAACTTCATTTATGAAATATCTCTGCAATCATTTGAACACTATGTAGTCCACTGTGATGAATTCTTCAATAATTGGAGCCTCTTATTAACATCTCAACAGTTCAATCACAGTATTTCTGAGAGACCAAGTTTATTTCTGACTTCCATTTTATTTTTTTGTGCTGGAGATCGAACTCAGGATCTTATGCTTGCAAGGCAGTTGTGGTGCCACTGAACTAAATCCCCAGCCCTCTGACTTATAATAAATATAATCCTAAGTAAATATGTTTCCCCTTTTCATAGAGAAAATTCTGGTAATTATTAAAAAAATCTACAAATGGGTTCTACATCACTTTCAGCATAGATTAATAGTATTTTCAACATGGTATCTGCTTTGCAGGTAAGCTTTAAGGTTTTGGATTCAGTTAGAATGATACATTTAGTGCTTTGTCCAAGAAATACTACTAGAAACAGTCAATCCAGTCTGTTTTATTCTCCCAGCCACTGACTGGCTAGCATTTATCAGTCCTTGGAATGACTGAGTGATCGCCAGGAAGATGCAGATGGGTCAGATAGCTAGAGATTCTCTTGGATATTTTGCATGGGCGATGTGGAAAATTGGGTCATTGCCTGCTATCAGTGCTCTCTAGGCCAGATGAGGTGGGATATCTGTCAAGTCATGGTCAGGGGCAGGCACTGGGGAGGGAGTAGAAGAGTCATCATTCAGTCACTTGCAACAGCTTGGGCCACTCAGACTAGTGTTTTCCTCTTAGAGGAAGCTTCCTGGGTGGTTGGGAAAGTAAACATAGGTATCTCTCCCCTCCCTTTATTTCCCAGGGTCTGAGGTATTTGCTCACCAAGTGTCTTGATTGTTATTCTACATAGCAGAACATCCTGCTAAAGTAGCTAGGATGTTACTTTCATTTCTAATCATATTCTCCTTGAACCTAGATCTTTTACCCAATAAAATCCAGTGCAAGAAGGACAAAGACATTTTTTAAAAATGAACAGAAACCCATTCAATTACCCATTTTGATCTATGTAGGCCACCTTCAGAGGATTTGATAAGCAGTATATTTAACCAAGGATTTATTTCTTTTGTGACCTAGAATCATGGTAGTCCAACGAGATAGCATCAGTAGCTGAAATACAATTAAGTTTAAAGTGCATGATGTATGAAACAGGACAGCTGGGTTCACATTAAGAAAAAAACAAAAAACAAACAAAAAAAACAACAACATTAAATCCAGGAATTTTCAAGTAGATTTTTCCAAGCTCCCAGTCCTTTCACACAGATCATTAGCCAGAATAAAAGAGAGGGGATCTTTCATTATAGTAATTTTAGAATTATTAATGAGGAATTATTTTTGAGGTTTTTTAAAAATATTTATGTCACATTATTTAACCCTACTCTTAACCAAATGTGCTGTCTGTGGATTAAAGAAAATTCCAACGTTAAACAAAAGCAACAGATTCTATTCAAATATGATGCTAATTTGTCTTTTATCTGACTAAATTATTTTCAACTTTTCTTATGATTCCTTCTCAAATGATCTTTCTTTAGGACCCTTTTGATCATTATAAAAACAACAACAAAATAAAAGGTACTGTATAGTTCTAACATGATCTTTAAGAGTAAGCCCTCTTGGGCAAGGATTTAGCTCAGTGATTCCACCATCTACTTTGCAAGTTCAAGGACCAGAGTTCGATCCCCAGTACCCCCCACCAAAAAAAAGTCACCTTGATCTATGTTCTGTAGATTTCTATAGTAATCAAAAAGTAATTTCACTATGCAAGAATTACATCTATAGATTTCTATTGTAATCAAAAAGTAATTTCACTATGCAAGAATTACATCTTTTCTACCTTTCTCATCAGTGTTTTCAGCATCACGTTGAACCCCTTGCTATGTGCGGCTGTGTGCAAATTCATCTAAAGATTCCGAGAAGCTCTGGTCCGTGATACTGCACCCGGGCCCTCCCTTCTATTGATGATCAGGGGCCATACTCTGACAGGCGAAGTTCCACATCAAACTCCATGTCCTCTACAGAGCTTTATTAGAACACAGTTCACCGATCGTCCTCATCATTTTGTAATTCTGAGGGAGCTAACTACTATAAGTCTTTAACTTTTTAATCACATAAAGGCAGAAATGAAGCAACCATGCCTCACATGGCCATCTTCAGTCATAGCCACATTTTCAATTGGTGACATATTTCACTTACAGTTTTCATAACTGAGTATGATTATTGACTATGTAGCATGCATTGAAAAGTATGACTAAAAAGTAATCCATTTTTCAGCCTTTCACTGCTTTCTTGCATATCCAAACTCGAGTTTACATTTTAAAATGTAGTTTATATTTTTATGCTTTAAATATACTGTAAGTATCGATTAATCAACAGGCTTTTCAGCTTAAAAAAATCCGCACCTTGAGCCATTTTAGATTTAGGATGTAATATACAATAGGACAAGTTGTGAGTAAAAGATTAATTACAACCACAGCCTATTCAAACCTCTGTCAGGACCCACACTATATGACAGGGTGATGCAACCGGCCTAGGGATTTCCAAGTCTGGCCCGGGATTATCAGGTCTCTATGGCAACAGGACCTAAAAACCTTGGTTGCCCTAGAGACAAGATTGCCTCAGTAAAGATGCAACTTTCTTGAGATCAGAAACAAAGCTCCTCCTTCTTGGCTCTTTTTGAGGGAAACACCTGGTAACAGACCCAGGCTAAATACGGGTGTTAGAGAGGGGGAAGAATCCCCTCCACTGTCCTCTAGATGGAGCTCTTGGCCACCAGGTGGATGTCTCACCCGTGCTTCAGGCTCCTGCTTTTGTTGTACTTCCGTGACCACCTTGTAAACTACTTGATCATCACACGGTGTCTAACGGTGCAGTGAAGGGGGAAAGTCACCTCTGAGGAAACTGTTAGGCAAGATGCATTATGTCCTTATGTAGCATAATTTTAATGGAGTCATAAGGTATTTTTATTTTCCTTAGAAAGTATATTTAACTCATTTGAAGTACTATTGAGATTTATAGAAGATAACATTAAGTTTGTACATTTTGAATTAAAGTATGATATCTTACTATATCATTTATTCATCACCACAGTTGTGTAATATATTAAATGTAATGACTTTGGTGGAGGCCTGGAAGATATCATAATTACTTTTATGAAAGCAGTGGTATTAGTGTTTAGAGCTGGTTTACTTATTTGGGGATTGTTTGCTCCAAAATTATTTCTATACAGTTTAATCTTGCTAATAAAATGTCAAGGCCAAATAGCAGAGTACGAAATATTCAAAGAAATATGTATTTTTTCTGTAGGGCCAGGGTAATGGCAGGATCTTTTCTTTTCCAAATTTTCAGTAGTCTCCGAGACACTTCAGCAGAAGTGAGATGGCAGCAGTTTAATACATACTAAATGTGTAGCATGTATTTGGTCTTTAACATCTTTAAGCAGATGCTCTTTGCCAGTATTTTGAGGAGATCTCAGTGGTCATAGAAGCTTGGGGTAAAGGAGCGTGGTTTTGGTCAGTACAGTGATTTCATGTAATTGTTTCAGGTAAGAAATTGGCACCCATATTTTGATTTTTTTTTTCTGCCTCTGGAAGTATTTTGAGACCCGCTGTCCTGTGTTTTGGTATGTGTTAACATAGTGGCGACCTTAGGTTCAAGCCAGCATTGCTTTTGGCCCTCAAACTTCCGGAGCATTCCAAATTTATACACTGCAAAATGAAACAGCAAAAACGGCCTGCATCAGTCTGACCTACTTCTTCCAAAGAGACCAGGAGTGTCAACTGCAAGTTTATCAGAAGAAGCCATTCCCTGATCTCTCCCTCTCTAGAGTCATAGACTGGAATCTTTTAGTTGTTGCTGGAAAAGACTGAAATAGGAAAATGGTACTGTTTCCCTGAAAATAAGTAAAGCAGATACTGCCAGGGATGTTAGCAGTTACTCCCTCCTAGGCAAGCCCACTTACACAGGGGCATACGTACTCATACATTTGTATTACACAAAGAGAAGAAAACAAGGTAGTATATTTTCAGGAGCTACAAGAATTAGAAAGTAATTTTATTCATGTATTTCATTCATTTTCACTTCAACATATGTGATTTTTATCTTGCTCAAGAAAATAAATAGTGGCCAAACAGTCTAATCTATTCATTACTGAAAAAAAAGAGATTGGATTCCTTGATTTTTGAGAACTACCATAGGAGATGCATAGCATATATTAATATCAAGCAGTGTTCTGGACAAAGAGAAATTACTCTTTTCATAAAGCTATACATCAATTAGAAGAAATAGTATATTAGTAATTGTGTGAGAAGAGACTTTGATAGCTTTTATTTTTCTTTCAAGAAAGGACATATTCACAAAAAGTAAATTGAAATCTATTGATTTTTTAAAAATGAAATATATTTTAAAGTTGACATTTAAACATAGACCCATGTTCTAATAATGTTATTGAACCAAAATGCTATTCTTCCATAGAGTTACAGTGTAGTATTGGGTAAAGAGACCTTCTGCTAGAGAATGGATTTACTTTTGAAAAAAAAGTTCTTAAGAGTGGATTAGAGGGGAGAAATATGTAATGGTCAATTGTATGCGTCAACCTGATTGGGCCAAGGGTGATCAACATTTAGTCAAGCTTCATTTTAGTGTGTCTGAGAGGAGGTTTTCAGATGAAATTAACATTTGAATGGGTAGTGTGGACTGCACTTCCTAACGTGAAGGCCCCTCTCCAATCAGATGAAAGCCTGCAAGGAACAAATATGCTGCTCATTCCAAAGCTAAGAGTGAATGCTTCCTGCAAGAGAGTTGGAGTTAGAGCACAGGTGCCTTTTTGAGACGGCCTTGAATGGAAACATTTGCCCTCCTTGAATCTGAAGCCTGTGGGCTCTTGGGTTGCAACCTAAATCTTCAGATCTCCTGTTTGCCACACCTTCGGCTCTTCTGGGTCTTCAGCATGTTCGTGCACATGTTGAGGTCTTGCACTCTCTGTAATAACCAGAGCTACTTCAGATTCTGTTTTCCAGGGAATCCCAAGTAATACAATACGGTAATAAAATACTTCATTATTTTAGTTAATTTTATTTCTGTCTTTCTAGCAACAAATATCACAAGCTGTTGATTTTATTTAGAAAATTAAGAAATTATCTCAGGTATTCTAATATCAGTAAAATTTCATATATAAAGGACACTCTTTTAAGGTTTGGTCTGCTCAGTAGCCTCTGGCCACCATTGACTTAGAAGATTCAAGTCCTAAATTAATGATAAACTTTACAAAGCACCTTATGGTGTTAAAAATAACAATTATCTTGTTGATTTACTAGTGAACAATGAGGCACATTAGAAAACAAAAAGATATGTGATGCTCTATTTATTAATTTAGTGCTAATGCAATGATATACTGACCACTTATATGCATACACAATAAAAAATATCAATGACCTATTTCAAAGTGATTCAGATGTACACTATTATAAAATATTTACTGAATGTTTTTGTCAGGTAATATTTTGATTACTGGAAATCTAACAGTGAGCACTTAACACTCTCTGCACCTGTGGTATTTCTATTCCAGTAAAGACAGAGAAGAGGTGGTGCAATGACAGGTGTACTACAGTCAAAATTTCTCAGGATCTAAAATAGATCTCACTTGGATTTCAGAATATGGCTACTTAGGAGTCCTCATACCTTGGACAACTTATTTCATCCCTTAAAATCACAAATTTTATCTTTAGAATTAGGGCCAGCATATGGTTAAAGGAGAAATTTGCATCATTTGCAAAAAGCTGTATTTAATTTTCCAGAGTTTAATAAATTCATTTATCGGAAGTCAGAGGCAGCAACAAGGTAAGGTAGATGAATCAGGAGCACTTCTGTTAAACCAAGGTTTAAACCATTGCTTCTTACAAAAGAAAGTTAATGTGAGGGGATGAATTTAACCACTGATGCTTGTTCCCAGTCTTGTAATGATGAAGTCTCTGTCAGGATAGTTTAGGTTGCTGATCCTGGATTCCAGATGCCATGTTTGAGGAGAGTAGACAAAGAGGCTGTGTTTCCATGGACACAATCTGGACACACAGCTTCTCCCTCAGGAGCTAAACTCCTTCCTTCCTTTGTGCCTAAAATGATTGACTGCGATGACATCTAATTACAACTTTTTCATTCTCATTTGCATCACTATGGGCCTGGCTTCTCTATTCATGATTAGTGATACCACAACATGGCCAGCCAAAAAGAATTTCTCATGACATAATGTGGGAAGCAAAGACAAAAGAACATTGTGTTCTTTAGTATAGCAGGTTTAAATTGCCTCATGGGAATGGAATGGTTTAAACTTGGTTCTATCAAGCCCTCCTAGTGCCACACACAAAATTGCTAGCTCTACATATTTATAGATGACAAAGAATCATTGCAGGGATAAAGGTATGGAATCCCCTAAATCATACAGTCAGAGCTACTGAAGGGTCCTGACTGTATCGATGCTCATGTGTGCACATATGTATTGTACGAATCACATAAGAACCCTAGACGTGGGATGCATCTTAATGAGAAAACAGGTGTATTAGTCGGGATTCTCCACTGAAGCACTGGATGGGATGTGTGCACGCGCGTGTGTGTATGTGTCCATGTTTGCCTACATTACAACAATATATTTTATTAGAGGAATTGCTCCCATGATGACAGAGGCTTGTGAGCAGTGTGGGTTGGCAGAACAGGAGTGAGGAAGTGTTCCATCCCTTTTCCAAAGACTGCAAGCTGGGGACCAAGGACAGCGGATGTCACAGATGAGGGGAAGGAGGTCTGCTGGATAGTTCCCCCTCACCTTGGAAGACTGATCTTTTTGTTCTATGCAAACCTTCAACTGATTAGATGTAGCCGCCTACATTATGCAGGGCATTCTACTTAGTCAAAGTTCACCAATTTAAATGTTAATTTCACCCAAAAAACACACTCTAAGTTGACACATAATATTAAATATCACAGCAGCATATGGACAGAGCTTAGTATGTAATAGTTATGGTGCATACATCATTTTTCTTATTTTTGAAGTCAGTCTCTGTGCTTATGTTGTGTGTGTGTTTGTGTGTGTGTGTATGTGCATGCACACTGTGCTTAAAGCCATTTTTGAGCTTATCATAGTCTAAAATGTAATATTACCCATAAAAAAGTCTGGCAAACTGCCCACTTCAAAACAAACCTCTGTCGTTCCACTAACTGTGGCTTTTGGATGTCTACAGTGGTGGCAGACCAGTTATGCAGCCTGCAATATTAAATTTTGCACATTTCCTGTCATCATCATCACTTTGATCCACATCATGGGAGTCTGAGAACACATGTGGATTCTTCTTTTATTTTACTCTTTTAAATTTTCAACATGAACATTGCCTTCTTTTTAATACTGCATGTCAAAATAACTAATATCTTGCTATTAAGGAAACATGAATAAACCTTTAGGCTCTTGGACAACTTCCTGTTTTCTTCTAACAAATATCTGGCATTATTTCTGAACACATTCAAATACCCTTTATTCACATTTGAAATTTAGATCAAAATTCTGAAACTGCTAATTTAATTTTAGTCAATAAATGAAACAACAAATGTCTGCTATGTACTAATGAGGTTCAATATGTAAAACTGGAGTATTTCAAAACTAATGTAACTCATTCCACAAGAGCAGCCATAGCCTTTCTGTGTGCAGTTCTCTGGCTTTATGATAGATGTGGGGTATTATCCTGTTTAATAGCTGACATCTTTGATACCACATCACGATAGATGTCAGATCAGAAGGGGAAACATTGTTTATTTTTATGGGAAACTATGTAAATAAACATTGATAGTACTTTTACATTCTAAAATTTAGGAAGTTATTTGGCGTATGATAATCACTCAATAAGTATTCTTTCAATTAATTATCTCTAGTTCCTTTTAAGTCTTGCTGATTGGCAGGATTTAGAGAGAAGAGGGTTAAAAATACAGCACCGAACTTTATTTTTTCCTTTTTACATTAAAATGAGTTGAGGCATTTTCTCTTTTTCACATCTTTTTGTCAAAAATGTATTACATCTTAGACTCTGTGAAGGGTCACTCCACTGTCAGCTCTAGTGGGAAAGAAGAAACTAGCAGTGTGGGAAGAAAAATACTATTAGACTTAAGGCATTTAATGATTGGTGGGGACACATTAATTTTTATGGTGAAATATAGTTTCTGAGTTAGAAAATTCAATAATTCACATACAGTACAATTGAGCTACAATTAGTTTAAAGGTAAACATTCATTAGGGAAACATTTCTGGATATTTTAAGTCAGGGACATGTTTTTACAACTGTGCTTTTTCCATTGGAGGAATAAAAGTCTCTAAAAATTAGTTTCTAATTAAATAACCAAATTAGAAATCTGCTTGACCATAGTAATCCTTTCACTATGGCTATGTACCAAAAGAACCATGCTGTACACCTTACAATGGCTTGAAACTTTAAGGTGAAACACTGAAATAAGAACCCAGAGAAAACAATTTCATACCCTTTTGATTATAATCTGTAGAGGAATAAGATGTAGGATTCAAAATCTTTTGTGGAATACATACAGTATTCCTCCTAAGCATATGTCACCAAATAAGTTGCCAGCCAATTTACAAAGTCACCAAAATCCACACTATCCATTTCTCATGAATTATATTTTTACAAGTGGCATTCACACCATATGCACATTAGATTTTTCTATATACAAACTCAGTTATTTGGTTCACAAGCCAGCAAGTGATCATTCCAAACCATAATTTCATACATAAACAGGTTTTCTACAATCCAGAAGTTAATCACACTCAAATGAATTCATTAGCTAACTGACATATTTGTGATAAATCTCCAATCTGTTAGCTACATGAAATTATCTGGAATTGAATTGTGTTGTTGTTGGAACCATACGGTAACATTTTTCTTCCCTGAAAGCAAATTTGGAAGACCATTTGCTATAACTTTTCATTATTTAATTTTTATTTTGAAAATTTTCTTCATAAAGATTCATTTGGTTTGCCATTCCAAAATTGTACAAACATAAAATTCCTGAAATAAATCAGTTAAATAATTGCAAAAGGTTGCTGGTAGTGAACATATTAGAAGTGTATAAGAAATGTGCTTATGCAAATCATAATAAGCACTTTTCATACATAGAACATACTATTAATCACTGGCAGAATGTGTAAGGTTAGAAATGTCTTCATCCAAAAATTCCTCAGGAGCTTCCACAAGGTGAAAATATTAAATGTTGATGATTAAGTGGAGGAAACTATGGAGATATGCAGGTATAAATATTGAAATGCATAACACAGAAAATAAATGTTAATGGATCATTCATGTTACTGATGAGCTTTGATGTGGATGCTACAGAAAATAGGAATTGTGTTTATATTTGAGAAAATATAGTGGTTTAAAGTAGAGGAAAAAGTAAGGGGTCTCAAATACAGAGACTATATTTTCTTGGTTAGAAGTTGTGATGAATATAAAAAAACACCACTGGCTGGGAAAGTACATTTTGCCAAGTAAAAGCAGGAGTTGGGATTGTCTCCTTACAGTCAGATCAGACCATGGAAAATATTACAAGGAAGTTGAAAGTGTCAAGCGTTTTACAATTGGTGTGACTGAAAGTTTAAAATGCAAAGTGGGCTTTTATAGAAAGAATTAACTTTGTAAACATGGAGAACATTAACATTTAAAATGGAAGAATATGTTATTATGGAAAGAAATAAAAGATAGATGATAAGCATATGAGCAATTTCTTCATTAATTTAGAATAAATAAGAAGAAATCAATGCAAAAATAGAAATACTCAAAGGTGGTATATTGGTAAACAAAAAGATAACAGGTGGTGAAATGATTGATGAGAATAATGATATGAAAATAAAGGAGTCCTCTTGGTAGGCTGAGCCAGGAGCATCTCTGTGAGTTCGAGACCAGCCTGGGCTACATAGTGAGTTCCAGATCAGTCTCAACTACATAGTGAGACCATGTCTGAAAACATGAAAAAAAGAAAAGAAAAGAAAGGAGTCTGGATTGTCAGAACCAATATAGTCAAAATGGCCATACTTCCAAAACTATTATATAAACCATGCAATCCCAATCAAAATACCAAACACATTCCTTACAGAACTGGAGAAAAGCAATCATAAAATCTCCATGTAACCAGAAGAGATGTAGAAAAATAAAAACAATTCTGGGTAACAAGGTTAAGGAGGAGGCAACACAATCCCTGACTTCAAGTTATACTACAAAGCTACAGTGTTAAAAACAACATGTTATGGAGGGGGAAAGATTGTGGAAATGAATAGAAGATGTAGAAACAACTCCAGGCACACTTTCCTATGTTATCTTTGACAAAGGAGCCAAACACCTTTACTAGAGAGAGAATAGTCTCTTTAATAAACAGTGCTGAGAAAACTGGCACTATACATATGCTGAAAGTTGAACCTAGATCCATATCTCTCACCATGCCCTAGACTAAAATTAAAGTGAATCAAAGATTAGAAAAGAAACACTTAATCTGGAAGACAATATAGGAAAAACTCGTTTTGTTTGTTTGTTTGTTTTTTTTGAGACAGGGTCTCACTATGTAGTTGAGAATGACCTGGAACTCACTACGTAGCCCAGGCTGGTCTCCAACTCACAGCGATCCTTCTGCCTCAGTCTCCCAAGTGCTGGGATTACAGGTGTGTGCCACCATGCTCTGCCCAGAAAAAACTCTTGAAGACATAAGCATAGGTGAAGAATTTCTTAATAAAACCCCATTTGCACAAGAAATAATACCAAGAATCAATAAATAGGATCACATTAAATTAAAAGTTTCTGCACATCAAAAGAAACTATTAACAGAGAGAAGAAACAACTTACAGAATATGATAAAAATTTACCACCTACTCCTCACACAAAGGACTAATATCTAGAGTCTATAAGAGACTCAGTTGGGCATAGTAACTCTCACCTATAATCCCATCACTCAGGAGGCAGAGGCAGGAGGGTCATGCTGAGTTCAAGACCAGCCTGAACCACATAGTGAAACCATGTCTCAAAATTCCACAAAAAGCCCATACACACACACACACACACACACACACACATATATACACATATATATATATGTATGTATATATATCCAGATTTAAAGAGACAAGTAAAAAATTCAACATTGCTAGCCACTGAAAATACAAATTAAAGACAACAGAGATTCCATCTCACTTCAGACAGAATAGATTCATCAAAAAATAAACCAATAAGAAACACCGGTGAGGATGTGAGGAGAAGGGAACTGTTCTTATTGTTGGTGGAACTATAAACGGATACAACCACTACATAAATCAGTATGGAGATTCCTCAAAAAGTTAAAGTATAAATTCCACTTGTCCCAGCTATTCCCCTTCTAGAAGAGTTAAAGTTAACTCTCAGGAGAGTTAAAGACATCATACCATGATGCTGTACAAATATATACACATATATATATGTATGTATATATATCCAGATTTAAAGAGACAAGTAAAAAATTCAACATTGCTAGCCACTGAAAATACAAATTAAAGACAACAGAGATTCCATCTCACTTCAGACAGAATAGATTCATCAAAAAATAAACCAATAAGAAACACCGGTGAGGATGTGAGGAGAAGGGAACTGTTCTTATTGTTGGTGGAACTATAAACGGATACAACCACTACATAAATCAGTATGGAGATTCCTCAAAAAGTTAAAGTATAAATTCCACTTGTCCCAGCTATTCCCCTTCTAGAAGAGTTAAAGTTAACTCTCAGGAGAGTTAAAGACATCATACCATGATGCTGTACACGTACCCACGTTTATAGCAGCAGTACAATTCATAACAGCTAAATATTGGAAATGACCTGCATGTCCACCAACAAATGGATGGACCGAGGAAATGTGGCATTTATATACAATGGATACTACTGTGCCATAACGAAGCAAAACTTGAGGCATTTGTAGGAAAATGGATGCACCTTGGGACCAAAATGTAAAGGGGGGGGGAAGGAGGGAGGGAGGGGGAGAGAGAGAGAGATTTTGTCATGGACAGTTTATCTAAAAGTTCACCTTGACTTACTGCAATCATCTTACACATTTTATATGTTCATCCTCCTCTTAAGTCTGGTTCTCCATCAGTATGGATGATAATTAACTTTATATGTTCTTATTAATAAACAAATCTGGTGGTGGAGCGAAAAAATGTTGTGGAGAGAAGAGGGGAGAAAAATTGAAGTGAATTTTGTACACGAAGCTGTTCCCTACAGTGAATGTAATTAGAATGTGCTTCAAACATGTGCTAATGCAGTATATATTATAGAAATTGTATATGCATTATATACCATTATATTATGTTATATAATTATGTTATATATAATTCTATTATATATACATATGAAATATGTCCTGTCTTCTCAGGAAGGAAGCCATTATGTATGCTGTAAGATAGGCAGCGTGGGGAAGAAGAGCGTGATGATTTCACTACAGAGCCTTTGAAGTTAGAAGTGGTGGTGAGTTTTTATTTACCTAACATTGAAAGACCAGTAAAGTGTCATTTTCCTCAGGTATAGTGATCATTATTAGTGACAAGTATAGCAGTGCCAATTGTTTTTATTTTAATGATAACCAAGAAACTGTATAATTGTGAAGCTTTCAGGTGTCTTGCTTATTTATAATGAATAGTGCTACTTTATTGCCTACCCATTTTCTCGTCACACCAGTGAAACATTTAGGGTAACTGACTTGATTTATGAGAACTGGACTTGGTGGCTTTTTAAAGAATCAATTAATGGACAAGTAAAGTATGTTTTCTTTTTTGATTTGTCTCTTTTGTAATAGCTTCCTGAATTACCTTATTCATAGAATTTGTCTGCATTTTTGTTTCAAGGAATGTTTTCAAGAAAAGAAATATCTTAACAAATGATTCCCTCGTCATTTTTCAATTACTCAGCAAGAAAAGAAGACAAGAAGACATTACAGAAAATGTACAAATAACTTAATATCTACTCCCAAATTACTATGTTTGCAGAGGAACGTCTCTGATTTGACATTTTCTGTTTGCTTTTTACCTGATTGGTAGATAGACACTTTCTATTTTCCTAGTTCTCCAGAAACAATTTCTTTTTAGGGAGTATAGAATTCTCTATTAGTAAAATAGATGTAATTTATAGACTGAAATATCAGGATTCTATGCCAAATTATCCAGTAAATCAAAATTTAATACTTTAAGATATTATAAGAATAAGGTTCATACTCTAGGGCATTTTTAAATGTTTATAAAAACAGGGGCCAGGGATTTATTTCAGTGGTTCTGCTGCCTGCTTGCAAGCACAAGGTCCCAAGTTTGATCCCCCAAAAAACATGCAAAATTTACAGCATGATACAAATGCATAATAAAAATTCAACTTTCTTAGGAAATAATAATATAATTTTATTGCTACTGATCCTAATAGAACAGAAAAAAACCCTTACCAAGTATTTAAACAGAGCATATTTTGAAAAGATAATCTGTAACAAAACCATTTGAGCAAAAAGAGAAAGCAGGTGAAATTCTATTCAACCCAGCTATATATCTCCTGGGTGTCTTCCTGAAAGAGTTAGATGTCATACCACAGTGATACTGTCACTGCCAATACTTTGGAGCAGTGCTAGTCACCAATTCACCATAGCTAGAGTATAAAAACAGCCTAGATGTCCATCGATATACAAATGGGAAAATAAAATTTGATATCCTTACCTAATGGTGTTTTATCCAGTTGTTAAGAGTCTTCAGGGCCAGGGATTTTAGCTCCATTGTTCCGCTGACTGCTTTGCACGCACAAGGAACTGAGTTTGATCCCTTGTACCAAAGAACAACAACAACAACAAAAAAGAATCTTGAAAACCCAACGTTAAGTGAATTAAATCATATACAGAAGGCTAAATATTTGCATGATTTCCTCGACATGAGAAATTTTAAAAATAAATAAATTAAAGAGATCAATAAAAGAGAAATGGTAGGAAACAGGGAGATAAATAGTTTGTATATGGGGAAGGGGTACAGAGAAGAAAGAGTAGGGGGGGAATCAAAACTGGTAAGTTATATGTACATATGTGTGTGTGTGTGTGTGTATACTGATTTCCAAAACAAAGGAAATTATTATATATTGTGAACATATCCTAATAAAATATTTAAAACATGAAAAAATAGGGCAGATAAATTATCCAGAGATAATAATAGATAAAAACTACAAAAATGACCTGGGAGAACAAAAGGACCAGGTTAAGTTGTCAGATCTCAGAATCTCTGAGGACAGAAATCTGGAGCTGAGTTCTTGCAGAATTGGATAGAATTATTTTGTGTCTGGTCTCACCAAGGAAGAGATTGGAGCCTGTTTGTAGTTTTGGAAACAGAAACATTAGAACTGCGCACTGCTGCTGGAGGAGAGAAGCTATGGCTGAGCAGCACAGAAGGACAGCTAAAAGTGAGGACTTTTTTCTCCCTCCCTCTTGCATTCATTCCAATCCTTTCAGTGAGCCCTATTTAAAGCTGAGAGGAAACTGATCTAAAGAAAAAACCACCACTTTCTTCTAGCCGCTCAATGTCAGAATAAAGCATTATAGAATTATTGGGCTGATATGACAAAGCAATTCCTTTCTTGCTAATTGTAAGTTCCCAGTACAAAGTCTGTCTCACCTTCTCAGAGGGTGCACATGACGACTCTGAAAGCTGTGGTACCCATTTCATGGCCCATCAGAATGCTCTGATCCATCCTCCTCCTCGTTAGTTATAACCCCATCTGAATTTCATGAAGCCTAAAGGCGGCAATGGATTGTTAACCAACAGTCCCTATTGAATATTGTAGAGGAAATGAGGGAGAAAACTAAAAAGCCCTGGAACTTAAGAAAGAATAGATAGAAAAACCACATCTTCTTTTTCCAGTCTCCAACTGATGGGCAAATGGGCTGTTCCCAAGTTTTAGCTATTACAAATTGTGACGCTATAAACATGGGTGTTCATATATCACTGTGATATGATTCTTTTAATTCTTTTGGAAAGATACCCAGCAGAGGGATGGCTGGGTCAAACGGAACCTCTAGTCCCAGCTCTGTGAGGTATGTCCATATGGATTTCCATAGTGGTTGCACCAGTCTGCATTCCCACCAACAATGGAGAAGGGTTCCTTTCTCCCCACAACCAAGCCAATATTTGTTATTTGTTGATTTCCTAATAGTAAAATGGAGTACTACTCAGCCATAAGAATGAGAAATTAGACCAATTTCTAATTTCTGTCCATTTCTGTACAATGCCAACTCAACACAGTAAATTGGGATGACTTTTTCCAAAGTTGGCAGCACCATTAAAGTTTCCCAAAATTCAATTTATATGTTGGCAGCACCATTAAAGTTTCCCAAAATTCAATGTGTATATATAATTTATATAAAAAGATTAATAATAGTATGTTATACATCGATAGCAGCAACAGCTTTTCCAGGTTCTGCAGTTATCTAAACAAAATTATAGACATTCAGCACATTCCATTAAAAATAAAACAAAACAAAAAAACAAAGAAAAGAATAATATCCAGAAAACAGCAAAGTTCTGTTGCTCTTGTGGTACCTGGGACCATTTTTATTTTATTAGCATCTTAATCATCATCTGGAAAGAGAACATTCTAGAATAACATCATTAAATGTAGCTCTGATAAAGCACAGTCCCTACTATGTATCATAAAGCAGGTACAAGATATTTTACATTCATAGAGGTATGATACAGTACCGTCCTACATCGATAATACTAGAATCAGTTTTGGTTTGAAATTTACTTTGTCTGCAAATAAAATTGCTGCCCCTGTTTTTTGCTGGGCTCCTGTCACATGGAGAATTGTTTTCTATCTTTTCACTTTCAGTCTATGGGCTTCTTTTTGTCCTAGGTGTGTTTCTTGTATACAACATGTTGTTGGATTTTGCTTCTCATTCCATTTTGTCAGTATATTTCTCTTGATTGGTGAGTTGAGGCCATTGACATTGCTGGTTATAACTGATATGTACTGACTTATTGGTCTAGAAATGTTAATTTATTTTTATTTTTATTTTTTTTCCATATGTACAGGGGTAACACATCATACTAAATATGTAAGGTCATATCTACATGGGTTTGATTTCAGAAACTAATAAAGTATTCTCTAAATAATAAAAAAAAAGAATAAGAAGACTATAAGAGCAAGAAGCAATTTAAATATGTTCGGGGACCATTTTCATCTCCAGAATGAAGGATTATTTTAATGTTACATCATTGCCTTTTCTCTTTTACTTTCTTTTTTAGTTTTATTTTAGGGTTCCCTATTTTTAATGTTCATACAGAGATTTCTTTAACTGAAATACCAAATAGTTTCTTTGGTGTGAAAACTATAATAATACATAGGATCCTAATGAGATAATTAATAATGTGAAATAGGAAGTAAAGGGCTAAAGGTGTGGGGAAAGTGGGAAGGGTGGGAGAAAGGTAATAAGGGAGAGGAAAAAAAATATGAGAAACTGAAAAAGTGGAAATAAAGTGTTTGTAAATGGGGAGGGGAGGGGGTGAAGGGAGGGCAGGGACAAGGGGAAAAATGAGAATCAAGTCCTATTATGTAAAGGTACAGAATCCCAATGATGAATGTAACTGTATTGTATACCTAGATGGTATCAATAAACTCAATTAAAAAAAAGAAATAGGACAAAACTAATTTAGTTAATGATAATTGGTATAGAATTAGACATACAAATGACTAAAACCAAAATGTCTAATTGTATATATAGGAACTCCTAATGATTCCATTTTAAATGCTATTATTAATAAATGAATTCAGTAAAACAGAATACAAAAATGAAAAAAAAAGAATGAGAAATTAGAGTCATTCATAGAAAAATGGATGCATATCAAGGCTATACTCGAGTAAAACAAATAAGTCACACATGCGTTAATACCAAATAGTTTCTCTGGTGTGAAAAACTATAATTGTAAATAAGATCCTAACGGTATAATTGACAACATGTAATAGGAAGAAAAGGGCTAAAGGTGTAGGGGAAGTGGGAAGGTTATGGGAAAGGACCTAAGGGAAAAGAAAAAAGTATGAGAAAATGAAAACATGGAACTAAAGTTTTTGTAAATAGGGAAGGGAGGAGGGGGTGAAGGGTGGGCGGGGGTATGGGGAAAAAAATGAGAACCAAGACCTGTCATGTAAAGGTACAAGAGCCCAATGATGAATGTAACTGTACTGTATACCTAAAATGTACCAATAATCTCAATGAGAAAAAAAGAAAGAGTAGATAAATAAATGGCTTAATATTTTGGAATTAGTATGATTGCAAATATAGTCATAAAGGATTATGACTGAAATACCTTTTACTGAAGGTAACAATCTATAGAAAATTTAAAGGCTTGTGTTGTTTTTTTTTCCTTTAGTTTGTAATTTGATGAAAACTTTCTACTTTTTTAGTTTTATGAACTAAAGAAATGATTTTCTTTCTTTTTGGTACCAAGAATTGAACTCAGGACTTTGCACTTGCAAGGCAGGAGGCACCACCACTGAGATAAATCCCCAGCACAAGAAATGATTTTTAACCTGAAATCTTGTGAGAATATTTTATTGTTTCTCATCAATATAAATTTTCTAGTGTAGGAATTTGAGAGTGGTACACATAATCTCCTATCCATAGCATGATGAGGTTTTGAAGAATAAGAAATATTTCAGAATTAATAATATTCCCAAACTTTCTCAATGACGAGCTTTAAAAAAATCTACCATTTAATTTACTGTAAATATTTTTCCATGTTAATTGTCTAGATAAACTAACTGTAAGTGTCACCCACCATCGTCTCCAATAATGCAATTAGGAAGCTTGCCTATGTGCTCAGCAGCATGGTGTATCAGAAAACTAAAGATCAAAATATACAGGCTAAAATCAGGATCAATTCTCTGCTTTAATTTTATGGATACAAGTCACATAATGATATAAGAAATTATAAGTAAAGAAACATTGTCACTAATAAACTTAATCTACCAATAATGAATTACGCTGTATAATAATCCAATTCCCCTCTGGTATGGAACTTTCAGAAGCCCTCCACACACCAAAGATAAACAGGAGAAAAAAAAAATCTTTCACACTTTTGAACTCAGTTTAATTTCAAACCACACAACCATGAAGTCTTCAATCCTAGCAAGTAATGATCACAGAGGGAGCGCATCCTTTCATCACAGAGTTGTAGAATTATTTTGCTTTGTGCAATTCTATTGGATACATTGTGACAGATCTTCAATTTCCATTTATTTTCTAATCAAAAAGAATCATTTCCTAGGCACCGGTACTGGACTGAGTAGCTCAGAAGAAAGAAACAGAATCAGCGGGGTCGAAGTTTATGATATTTGAAATATCAATTTTCCCTAAATTGTGCTGAAAAATTAAAATGAAAGCCAATTTATTTGTCTATGAGCTGACTCAAAGCCATTTGCATGAGAAGAAAAGTTCAGTAGTAACCATGTGGCTTTGAGGCTTTCTGGTTGCTACTAGCAACATTCACTGGCAAGAGTGGCAGGTCTGTTACATGCTGGGTATAAAGGGGAAAGAAGGGAAGAGAGTGAAGAGAAGACATTAAATGTGGATGAAAAAGAAAAATAAAAAATACAAAAACTAGACAAAGACTTTCTTGTAGTGAGAAGTAACTTATTCGAAGTTCAAGATGTCAGATATAGTTGTGTGTGGGCTCAACCTAGGTCTCTGGAGCGTCTATTTTTTCCCCAGGTTGTTAGGCTTCAACCTGAAATGACACTGGCATTTGTAAACACTGTAATCCCAGATCGTCTCCCCAATTCATCTTTCCTGGTTATGACGACAGCATCCTTAAACTCTTACTTGATATAAGCAAAACAAATTACAGAAATTATTTCGCACAATCCTCATAACATTATGAAGTAGTTATTATGACAGTCTTCCCTTTATGAATCTGAAATTCAGTAAATTACCGAAGCTCCAGGGCTGACATTAGCTACTACAGTGTCTGTGAATCGGAAAACATGTCTCCTGTGAGAAGCCACCGGCTCCCAAGGTTGGCACACAGAATGCTGGTTGACTTTCACTTTCACCTGCTCCAGTGGCCAGAGACCTTGGGACAATGGACATCCTTTACACCGCGCTGTGTCCCGACCAAGGTCACACTCCTGGCATTGGTAGAGTTGACGTTCATTTCCCCAAAGCTTGTGCTTGTCTGAATACACTCTTCAGATCTTCCACTAACTCTTGTAAGTACTTCAAACTTCAGATGATCTTTCCTTGCCCCAGATTGCTTTGCTTCCCAACCGGACTCTTCCTCCAGAGATTCTCCTACATTTTACAGACATATCTGACATGGGATTATCAAGATTGTGAATGTGAAGTTACTTTATATTTTCCTCAGTGACCTATAAAGAACTCCCCAGGAAGGCTTCTCTCAGAACCTATGGCAGAGACTGTTAAGTATTAAGATTTCTATAAATATGTTGCAGAAATAAAGTACGACTACCCAGTGCAAGTCTAGCAAATGTATCTCAGAAGCTAACAGTCTAATCCTGAATCCTGAATGCTGAAGTATACAGCGATATTTTTTAAAAAAGGACATACAAAGGGATAATCTCTTCTATGAGTTAAGTATATGTTGGAGAACAGATATAAGAGCTTAAATGGTCCACAGAACAATATCAGAGGCACTGAGCTCTCTCTTCTCCTTTACCATCCTTTCTGTAGAAGTTTCTCTTTTATGTTCTGTTTCAACTTGTTTGTATTCTAGTGTTCATAGAAATGAAGTGTTATCATGCAAACGAGGCCAAAATACATATTGATGTTAATACACAAACACCTTCATCTGAAAACAACTCAAAGTACTCTCTGGCCCACATATATTCTGCTGTTCAGCTTGACATTTAAAAGAAAGATAAGAAAATGGAGTGTCAATTTTTTTTAAAGTCACTGCTTAGTTGACATTTCTAAATAGCACAGGATTATAACAATATTAGATATGACTTGACTAATCATCTTTCGTTTGACCTTAGTTTGTGAGCCTATTTCTAATCATGTGTGATCTAATCCTATTACTTTATCAGAATTTTAAAATACCACTCACCATTATCTCCGTGAGAAATTAAATGCTCTATATTTATTTTTTTATAGGCCACATTTAAAAAACTATGTATTTATAAGTTATTTTGCCTGTCATTTTTAATCTATTTTACATTAAGTAGCTAACATATATAAAATCATGGGCCAGAATATTCTGTTTGGGGTACCAAAACTGCTTTATTCTCAATCTATGTGTCCCTTAATCAAAAGGTCAAGAAACATCCCCAACTTTTCCAATATCTCATTGGCATTTTAGCCTTGGAAACAATTATAGCTTGGTGGATACATGTCTTATATATGGACTTCTAAGTCTTAATGAAGTTATACAGGGCCAGAGCTATAACCAAGCCAGATAAATTGCCCTGTGTTTTAGTTTTTGAATATATTTATGAGATCAAGAATCAAACTCTATGCAATTCACTTCCTAAAATATATGAATAACTGTCAAATAATTGGCAAAATTCAAACAAATAGCAGCTATAAAGTGTAGCATACTATAGATATTTTATATAACATTATTCCACTATGTTCTACTATTATTCCTATTTTACACAAGAGACCACTATGTTACAAAGAGGATAAATGACTTGCCCAAGATTATACAATAAATAGTTATCTTGATCTAGGCCCAGACTGGCACCAGAATCCATGTTCCTAGATTCTTGGCATCCTACAAAATAAAATAGTATGATTAGAAATACAAAGCTACATTTAGCCAGGAATGTTGAGAAGTAGAAACAAAGATGATAGATATATGTCTGAGCAATTGGCTTGGTTCTGAAGGAAAGAAACAAGGTGTGGATGAGCTTGTGTATTTGATTTCTTGGTATCTGCTTAGGAACCTCCTTTTTCAGAAAATGTGGAGTACGTGGTGAGTTCAGAGATCATGCTTATCGGGAGCTTATGCACAGGAGTTACAGGGATGTCTTTCATGGAGAAAGATAAGGTCTAATTTCCTAAAGCAGTTAAGAGGATAGGACATCTGTGTTTAACACTGACTCTTCCCTTCTGTAATTCTGTGAACTTGAGCAAGTTCCTTAAGTTCACAGCCATCAGTGAAACGTAGCTAGAAGCAGTACTTGTCACTGTTCTTATTGTGTGACCTAATATATAGAAAACATTTAGAAATACACTTGCTACAAATTAAGTGTTATATAACTACTTTTCTTGTTAATTGTTTATTGGTACATTTTAGGTATACAATATGATGACATTCATTAATGGGCATTTGTACCTTTACATAGTATGTCTTAGTTTTTATTCTTTTCCCCATTCCCCTGTCCTCACTTTGAACCCTCCAGCCCTCCCCATTTACAGAGATTTTGTTTCCCTGTTTTCCTTTTCTCATATTTTTTCCTTTCCCTTCTTTTCTTTCTCCTACCCCTCCCACTTCCCCTTCCCATTGCACTTTGGACCTTATCTTCCTATCTCACATTATCTATCATACATTTTGATCCTCATTTACACTTTCAGTTTCTCACACCAGAGAAACTATATGGTATTTACACAGGCATGTCCTATTTATTACACTTAAGAGTGTGGCCTCAGTGTGCATCTATGTAGCTATAAATGTCTCTAGTTTCTCATTCTTTTTTTTTATTTTAGGTATATGATATAGTTAATTTCATCATTGGGATTTTTGTGTCTTTACTTGTTGTATCTTGGTCGTTATTTTTTATCCGTTCCCCAGCCCTCCCTTCACCCCCTCCACCCTTCCCTGTTTACAAAGACTTTGTTTCCACTTTTTTCCTTTTCTTTTATTTTTTCTTTTTCCTTCTTACCTTTTCCCTATTCCTCCCACTTTTCCTATACCTTTATTCCTATTACATAATATCAATTATACATTTTGATTCTTTTTTACAGTTTTAGTTTATCACACCATAGAAAGTATTTGATATGTATACATGGGTAACATTGATTTCACTTAAGTGTATGGCCTCAATGTGCCTCCACTTAGCTATAAATCTCTCTAGTTTCTCGTTCTTTATTGTTGAATAATACTCCATTCTATATATAGTTTTAAAAAAAGCACATCATTATCCAGTCACCAGTTGATGGTCAAATGGGCTGTTATCAAGATTTAGCTATTACAAACTGTGCCACTATAAACATGGGTGTGCATATATAACTGTGGTATGATTCTTTTAATTCTTTCTAGTTCTTTTGGGAAGATACTCAGCAGGGGAATAGCTGGGTCAAATGGTATCTCTAATTCTAGTTTTTTGAATCTCCATACTGATTTCAAGAGTGGTTGTACTAGTCTACACTTCCACCAACAGTGGAAAACTGTTTCATTTTTCCCACAGCACCACCAATAGTTCTTTCTTTCTTGTTTTTTTTTTTTTTGGTACCTGGGATTGAGGGTCCTTGTGCTTGTGAGGCAGCAGAATTACTGAGTGAAATGGCCGGCACCTGCCAATATTTGTTATTGGCTGATTTCTTGATAGTAGCCATTCTTTCTGGAGTAAGGTAGAATCTGTGTTGTTCTCATTTGCATCTCTCAAATGACCAGTGATTTTGAACATATTTTTATAAGTTTGCTGTTTCTACTTCTTTGTCTGAGAAATTTCTGTTCATTTCAGATGAACATAGATATAAAAGGCTTCAGTAAGATACTAGCAAGCAGAATGCACAAGATCATCAAGAAGATCACACAACCTGACCAAGTAGGATTCATCCCAGGGAGGCAGAGATGGTTCAGCACACACAATTAACATGCTAATTCCCTTCAGGATTCTGTAAATGGCAATCTTTTCCCTTTATAAGTTTAATTTTTCAGACCAATTTTCTAATTTATTTAATGTCTTATCTCCCAAGTATTAGGTACTGCTATTTTCAGGCCCAATTTTGTATTTGTGTATATCTTTTTTTTTTAGGATCTTTGTTCTTGTATTCTCTAACATGTAGGTAGGAGGCCATTTGAAAAGGGTAAGTGTGTGCAGGTGTGTGTGTGTGTATGTGTGTGAGTGTGTGTGTGTGAGAGAGAGAGGGTGGGGTGTATTTCTTATGAATATGTACTGGTTTTCTAACAGTAGAGTTAACCATATGATCTTTGCATTTTTTGAGTTAAAATCTATTCCACAATGATTTATAAAATGTTCTTCATGTGTCTGCTTGCTTGACATTTCCCCACCAATTGTTTTGTTTTATGGTTTAATGATACTGCTAATTTCAACTAAAATGAGAGTGGATCTTTTGGGCATGACAAAAAGTTTTTCACCATTTTTCTAGGTATCTTCAATGATCTTGTGGTTGATGGTGCAGTATTTAGTCTTTATTTAAAAGCATAACTACTAGGATATTTTTTCCTGATAATCAAAACATTTGAAAAATAAAGAAAAACAAATGAAACAGAAGCATTAGGGCCGGGGATTTAGGTCAGTGGTTTGGGTGCCTGCCTGGCAAGTGCGAGGACCTGAGTTCGATCCCCGGTACAAAAAAAAAAAAAAAAAAAAAAGTCTAAAAATCAGAAACATTAACCACAATGTAGTTATCCAGTGGCAAAACTATTTCCTAATTTGGCATACTATTCTCTACCTTCTACTTTTTAAAGTGATAACACAAATATGAGGAAAGCAGATCAAATCCAGGACAAATCATGATTTGAGGCCAAAGTCTGGTGGTGTTAGTTATTTTAATTCCAGGTAGTTAAGTGTAGCAGAAAAAGGCATTAAAATGAAAGTGTTCAGCAGGCACAGAACTTGCAAGAGGAGAGTTGGGGCCTGTGGTTTAAAAGCTCATCTTTCTTCTCGTTTATCATCTACACTTCAGCAATCTTTATGGAAATGAACAATAAGCCAGACTGGTACAAATAAGTCTACTGAGGTAGCTCCTAATATCCATTCTTATCAAATTGAATTGCCATGGAACTAATCTTCTACAAATTATTTCAGAGTTGACATTTTATGTGCACATTAAAGCCTCCTGGAAAGGGCTCATCAATCTGGAGAGAGGTCCAGCTGATTCCTGTCAGGTTCCAACTTGGTATTTATTAAACTGAGTCTGTATATCTGAGTGAAACATGGCCATTCTTAACCAGAGCAGGGGAAAGGCAGCAGGAGAAAACAAAGCAACCAGAAAAGAAACTAAAGCTGTTCTGGTTTTAAAAGTTCTAGATTGTATAAAGGTATTTAATAACCTGTCAACATTTTGCATTCAGATACATGTGTAGATAAATTCTATTCGGCATGCTTTTAAAAGGGTGTCACCGTCAATAGTGACTGATATGCATGGTAACTCTTCACTCAACTAAAATTCTAAAAGCCAGTGGAAGAAATAATTTTCATTTGACCATGAGAAAACACGATATTTCTGAGATGGACCTTCTGTAGGAATATCTGAACACGTAATAAATAATAAATTAATTCGGCACATTTTTTGAAGCTTGAAAAGTGTTATGTTAGGTAGCATAGGGAAACACAGAGATATGTTAGAAATAGGTACCAAGGAAATAGATATTTTGCAAATGGGGAGATCTAGAGATAAAAGGAAGGGGGAGGGAGGTGAGGGGAAGGGGAATACAATAATTAAGGTATGTTGTATACGTGTGCATCCTCCCCATGACGGATGTAAACATTACATGCTGTAAACAGGTATTAAAATAGAGAACTAGATCTTTCCTTTGACAGTCAAATTTCACAGGTGAAAACTGTAGCGAGCAAAAGGATTTAGAAGATAGACTACTGGATAGCAAGGTCAGTTACCAGTAAGACTATCATTACCGCATATAGCCAGATTAAACTATGCCTTACGGAATTTGTTTACCTAAAATTTTATGAAGAGCATTACCATGTGAATATTCTTATCTGTTTTCTCTGTGAATCTTTAAATGTCTTCTAAGAAATATGTAAATTATCGTTAAGCCTAAACTACACAGGAAGATATCGTGGGTTACAAAGGCTGCGCACGTCTGTGAAGCTCGGTTTTGACTGATTCCATTGTAACTTCCAGCCATGGCACCCGGTTCCCTCACAGCATACAGTCATGTGTCTGGAATGCTTGAGAACTATCAAATATACATACATATATATTATAAATGTATATACATATATATATATATACACAATTTATATGTACATAATATAAATGTACACACACACACACACACACACACACACACAAAGACCCAGTTTCTGGTTGATATGACAAAGACTTTTTGTACTTTATGTTATACTTGATGTGCTATAGTATGTGTCTCATTTCTTTGAGACTAATATGGATATAAACCCACCCAGATAACAATATTGTGCATGCAGTTTTATCTCTATTGTTCTGCTTATTCAGAATTACTAAGTTAACTGTGATTTCTGTTTCATTACATCCTGAAGGTATTTTTATGACATTATAATCTAACACCAAGCAACACTGACTACATTCAGCTGTTCAGCTCCTGTTCATGGTCTCCTCCTACATCTTATATTGTGAATTAAATCTCTTCTGCCAGTGCTCCCCTTCCTAACATATATTTGAGTTTGTCAAGTGACTCCTAAACCTTTTTTTCATTGTAGCACTCTAGGAATTCTCATCATTACATCCTTTAATTATTAAGTATATGCAGATGACCTGTGGATGAAAATCTCAACCAAGACCTAGCTTCTGAATGCCATTGTCCATACAATTATCTGTCTTGGCTGTATGAAATACACCTTAAATGCAACAGATCAAAGATTCAACTAATTGTCATTTTTATTATTTATTAATTATTCTGGAAATGTAATTCCTAAACAAATGAATGACCTACTATTAGATTCTTGGATAACTGCAAAATGATGGCTTAAGTCATCTAGAAAGAATTTAAGAGAAAATGTTCGACTTGACAGAAAACACTTCAGTTTTTTATTTCATACAGAAAACATTTATGCCAAACTAATTAATTCAGGAAGCACTGATAAGGTTTTTTGCCTACTGGTAATTTGAACCTTTCAAAAATTACAACTCAGTTTCTTTTAAATAATTAAAAAATGAATCATAAAAAATGTTTGACACAAATTTATTAAAATATATAGAGACAATAATAAAAATAGAAAAAGTAGCTCTTTTTATATTAACTACTATGTACAAATAGACAATTATGTTACAATGATTGAGTACAACACAAGTAATGAGTACATTAAGTTTGAATTTTATTCTTGAATACTGTTAATCAGATCTGATTAAAGTCAATTTTAGTATAAACCCTATGCATCTTAAAAGGAAATTGAACCATTTCTGTTTAGCTATAAATAAAGAGAAAAACACTTTGTTTATAAATTATTTTAACATATTTCTATACTGTTAATGTTTAATGTGCTTGTGACATTTATAATTTAAGTTATCAATTATTGCTAAATTAAAAGAATATAGACTTGATTATTCAAATTATTATCATACCCTGCTGGGGATATGAGCTAAAGGGAAAATTGTCACTGTTGTGTCATTTGATGTGACTGCTTATATCAGAAAGAAAATACGTCATTAATTTCATTCTCTTGAGATCATTTTTATAGTTTTCAAGTGGAGTATTGATATATCTACTTTTGCTTCCAGACTATAGGTAAAGTGAGCTCTTTAACAATTATGTTTTCTGATAATAAATGCAAAATCAATTAGAAACAAAAGTAAACAATGTAAAATTAAATATTCTTAATTTGGGTTGATTTTTAAAAATTCTTGTATTTGTCTTTAGCTGATATTGAAATTTATTTAATTTTTAATGCTTGATATTTTTCTTGATATTTGCATATATGTTTTTAAAATTGACAACTAAAAAATATATATGCAAATATGTGTATATATCATGATATTTTGATGTATGCATGCGTCATAGAGTGGATAAATCAGGATTTTTATTAAATACCATGCTTCATATATAGTGATCTTTTGTGTGTATGTGACTAACACCTAAAATGTACTCCCTTAAACGTTTTCAAGTGTACAGTATATGATTGTTAACTATACTTACTGTGCCATGCTATGGATTTCTTGAAATTATTTCTTTAGTGTACCTGAAACCTTGGGTCCTTTGATCAACACTTACCCAATCCCCCAATCTCAGCTTCTGTAAGTACCATTTCATTCTTTTTCAATGAGTCAGATATTTCTAGACTCCATATAAAACAGAAATTGTTCAGCATTGATCAGTCTGGGTGTGTCTTATTTCAGTTAACATGACGAGCTTCACGTTCACCTGTGTATCTAAAAATGACAAGATTTTGTTTTCCTTATGGTTGAATAATGTTGCATTTTGCATATATAATTTCTTCATTAATCCATTGGAAAGCCTTTAGTTTGATTACCTATTTTGGCTATGATGAATAATACTGCAGTGAACATGGACTGCCAACATCTCCTTCACATACTGCTTTCATATTTTTGGATATATACCCCAAATTGGAAATGCTATATCATACAGCCTTTTCATTTTGAGTTTTTGAACACTTCCATATTGTTTTCCACAATGTCTGCATCAGTTTTGCTTTCCATCAAAGGTGTGCAGGGATTCCCTTTGACCTATATCCTCTCCAACATTTGACATCTTCTATTTTTTTAGTTAATTTTATTGGTATATTTCAAGTATACAATATGATGACATTCACCATTGGAGATTCATACCTTCACATAATCTATTTTGATTCTTATTTTCCTCCCTTCCCCTGCCCTCTCTTCAACCCCTCCACCCCTCTCTATTTACAAAGACTTTGTTTCCCTTTTTTTCATTTTCTCATATTAATTCCATCCCTTTCTTTCCTTTCCTCTACCCCTTCCATTTCCCCTTACCCTTTGCATTTTTGTTCCTGTTTCACATTATCTATTATACATTTTATCCTTATTTATATTTTCAGTTTTTCAGACATCAGTTTTAGACATCTTGTATTTTTTAATAATAGCTGCTTTAATAGGTGAAGGTGATATTTTCTTTGGAGTTTTAATATACATTTTGCTGCTATCTAATAATGTTGTTCATTTTCTCATAAACCAAATAGGGCTTCATTTGTTTGTTTTCTGAGAAATATTTATTTGGACCATTTGTCCATTTATTTTTTTTTCACTAAATGTATTGGTACTTTTAAGGTATACAATACAGTTATGTTCATCTTTGGTGGGATCTTGTACCTTTATGTGATATATTTGGTTCTGATTTTTTCCCCATACCCCTGTGCTCCCTTCAACCCCTCCACCCTTCCCTATTGACAAAGTGTTTCCATTTTATTCCTTTTCTCAATTTTTTCCTTTCCCTTCTTCCCTTTCCCCTATGCTTCCCACTTCCACTACTCCCTTAGATTTTTTCTTTGTATTTCATATTACCAGTTATACAACATTAACCTTACACTTTCAGTTTTTCACACCACAGAAGCTATTCAGTATTTACACATGTGTGTCCTATTTATTACACTTAAGAGTATGGCTTTAATATGCATCCGTTTAGCTATAAATAACTCTAGTTTTTCATTCTTTATGGCTTAGTAGTAATCCTTTTTATAGAAAAACCACATTTCTTTATCCAGTCTCCAGTGGATGGGCAAATGGGCTGTTTCCAATGTTTAGCTATTACAAACTGTGCCACTATAAACATTGGTGTGCATACATCACTGTGGTGTGATTCTTTTAATTCTTTTGGAAAGATATCCAGCAGAGGGATAGCTGGGTCAAATGGGGCCTCTAATCCTAGTTTTTTTGAGGTATCTCTATATTGATTTCCACAGTAGTTACACCAGTCTGTACTCCCACCAACAATGGAGAAGGGTTCCTTTCTCCCCACAGCTCTGCCAGCATTTGTTATTGGTTGATTTCTTGATAGCAGCCATTCTTTGTGGGGTGAGGTGGAATCTCAGTGTTGTTTTCATCTGCAACTATAAAATGACAAATGATGTTGAATACTTTTTTCTGCTTTTACTTTTTTGTCTGAGAAATGTCTGTTCATTTCACATGCCCATTTTTGAATTGGACATTATATCAGAGGGACTGATTTTTTAAAGTTCTTTATATATTTCAATAGTAGACTTTTGTCTGAGGAACAGCTGGTAAAATTTCTTCCCACACTGTAGGTGGTCTCTTAGTTCTGTTAGTAGTTTCTCTCGCAGTGCAAAACTTTTTAATAAGATGAGATCCCAGTTTTTGTTTCTTTGCTCTAGTTCCCATGCTACTGAGGATTTTTCATAAAGTCTTTTCCTATGCCAATGTCACAAGAGTCCTACTTAACTTATCTTCCAGCAAGTTTAGCATTTTTAAAAATATTTATATATTTAATTCACTTGGATTTTAGTTTAGTGTGTGGTGAAAGATAGGATCTAGTTTTAATCTTTGAAAAACTGAAATTTAGTTTTCCTAACACAATTTATTAAGAGGCTATCTTTCCTCCAGTGAGGAGGTTTGGCTCCTTTGTCAAAGATGAGGTAGCAGTGTACATCTGGAGTTGTTTCTGTATCTTCCAGTCTGTTCCACTGTACCTCAGGTCTTTCTCTTTGCCAGTACCATGCTGTTTTTCTCCTAGTGGCTTTGTAATATAATTTCTAGTTGTGATTGTTATACCTGTTGTCATGTCTCTGTTGCCTAGAATGGCTTTTGCTTTTGTAGGTCTCTTCTGCTTCCAAATGAATTTTTTGGATTGTTTTCTCCAGTTCTGTGAAATATAT
>NW_022900947.1:50176200-50222118 GCF_012274545.1 Fukomys damarensis | reverse complement strand
TATATATATATATATATATATGTATATTATTTGGATTTCCATTGGGATTGCATTGAATCTGTATAGCAGTTTTGGAAGTATGGCCGTTTTCACTATGTTCGTTCTTCCTACCCAATAATAAGTCACCTGCTGGGTCCTCTGGGCTTTCTCACACTGCTTTCCTCACCAACACAAATGTGCCACTGTTCATGTTACCTGCTGTACCACATGCAGTATAAAACAACTTGCCTATGACACAGGAATTTGAGTTGTGTGAACATCCATAGTTTTATGTAGGCCAACTTATTAGTTTAAAGGCATGACAAAAATCCCAGAAATTTTCACAAAATTCACAGTTCTTGAAAATATTTGATTAGCTCTTTGTTCAGCAATGATTTTCATTACTTAAATAATCCTTTCCAATTTCTTCATCCCTGAAATCTTTTTAACAACAAATGCTTATTACTATTCCACAAGCTCATTGTATGATAAACATTGGGAAATCCAGATTTAAAAATAGTTAAATAGTAAAGTTTTTTAATTGATTGATCATCTTAAAGCAATTTGATTTGATAAAGTACTCTGATAAAAACATAATGAGATTTCCATTGCTTCTCTAAACCCAAGTTTTGTTTTATGATATGGCACAGAATGTCTTCCACACCTCAACCATGATTGACAGGCTCCAGCTAACGAACCACTGATTCTAAAGAATATATTCTAATTTTTATCATTTCTGATTACTGGTAGAAAAGACAGTAGTGCCATAATAATGTCAGCTGTGATGTTATGTACATAGAGAAAAACAGGTAATACAGTAGGTAACAGAAACATTTAGCTGTAGAAAATGGGATGAGTGCATTTTATGTGATCAATTCAGATTCTGGATTTTGACAAGTAAGGAATATATTTCACTGAAAAGGAGAGTGAATTTTATTTACAAAATATTATATCCTATATATTAGGGAATTTATTGGTGATCCTATTCTATTTATTAATGGTAATATATTTTGTACTTTAAAGGTTGTATACAATATAAAAATATGACCAAATAATGAAAAATAAAGTGTTTGTTCATTACATTTCCTTAATTACTACAATGCAACTGTTCCTATCACATGAGGTAAATACTTTTGTCAGGTGAAATAAAACAAAATGAAAGAACTCTTTTAAAATGAGGGGCTTCTCTGAAAATGTGACACTTTTCCCATTGGTGAAGCTACAATAGCTAAGGGAAAGGATGTAATCATTTTGCTTGTGAAATTGCTTGTCACTTACTATTCTTAAGCCCTATTAGCCAAACTTTGATTTTTCTCTGACTTTTAATGTTCCCAGATGTTTTGTTCTCCTCTCATTATAGTTTCAAAGCAAAAATGTGAAAAGAGATAAATTGACAGTTTGAGAAAGATACTTTTATTCAAGTTTTTATTTAAAATTATGTCAATTCTCAAATGGTCTATGAATGTAAGTAAGCATCATCCCTGTGAGCCCTGCTCCTGCTTTCTATCACAAGTTCTCTGGGTTCTAGAGCCCCTTATGTGCCTTAGCACCAAGGAGAAGAGCAAGTCTGAAGTTAGAACACCAGCCAATTAGTGGAGCTGCAGGAAAATAATGTTTTTTGTTTTGTTTCTGTTTTTCCTTTTGTTGTGGTGCAAGCTTTTTCATTTAATGTATTGTCAGCAATTTCTCAATTAATTATGGATTTCTTAGTATTTTCTGTTTGACCATATGAGCCTTGTATACATTGGACATCTATTTACCGTTAAGCTTTTCACAAAAACTTGGTGTTTTTTAAGTTGATTATTTTGAAAATCCCTTTTAATTTAAAATGTTTAAAATTTTAAACTATACTTTTAAATAATCCATGAATCTGTATTTACCTGCAGAGAAATTAGAGCATTTTAATTTACTCTTGCTCTATCTTGTTACATTTTTTTACTATGACTATGCAGTATTTTTAATGTTTAACTGCCGTTTTTGCTGTCTTGTATTTTTCAATACATATATTGTTCCCATCCTTTTGCTTTGATGAACAATGCTACTCTGAGTAGCCCTGTGTGTGTGTGTGTGTGTGGGCACGCACGCGTCCATGCATGCATGTTCACTCACATGTTTGCACCTCTGTGTTGTCTATGGGGGAATTTTTAGAAATAAAAATGCTGGCTCAAATGTTATATACATTTAAGTTTTGACAAATATTTCTAAGATGCCCAATATAGAGATTTACGAACTTATACTTTTTTTTTGGACACTTTCACTTCTTCAATTAAGTTTATTGGTACATTTTGGGGGAAAAATAAGAACCAAGATGCATCATGTACAAGATCCCAATGGTAAATTTTTTTTTTTTTTTTTTTTTTTTTTTTTTTTTTTTTTTGTACCGGGGATCGAACTTGGGTCCTTGACCTTGCAAGGCAGGCCACCGAACCGCTGAGCTAAATCCCCGGCCAAGATTTGTTACTTTTTATTTAACTGGTACAATTTAGATACACATAATGATCACATTCACCATAGGGAATTTGTACCTACACATGATATAACCCCTCCTCATTTTTTCCCCATTCCCCTCCTCTTTCTACAATCTCCCTCCTCTCTTTATTTACAAAAGCCTGGTTTCCATTTTTTCCTTCTTTTTTTTTTTTTTGTTCTTCCCCTCACCTCATTCTCTTTCTCATTAATCTGACAGACTATATGGTTTCTCTGGTATGACAAACAGATGCAAAAAGGATCAAAATGCTTAATAGATATTGGGAAATGGGAAGAAAATGTTTAAAAATTTGTTACATTCTTGATCCCCTTTGTGTTTGCTAATAACTTTTGGTGCTTAGAGTTGACATAGCCATTCTAAAACTGGATTAATTTCTTTTACTAGCCTCTAAAATATTCTACATACTGAAGGGTGAAATTTTCAGTGTTTTTAAATTTGAATATCTTTGAACTAAATTAATATTTATTTTGTGTGATTATACTTAATGTCCAT
The DNA here is from genome assembly GCF_012274545.1 of Fukomys damarensis. Classification (NCBI taxonomy): domain Eukaryota; kingdom Metazoa; phylum Chordata; class Mammalia; order Rodentia; family Bathyergidae; genus Fukomys; species Fukomys damarensis. Next base: position 50,219,159 of record NW_022900947.1, on the reverse strand, counting down.
GCATAATTTAAAGAAACTGTGTGTTTCTTTGTGATGTATAAAACTTACATACTATACATTTAAATATATGCTTCCCATATTTACTATAAAGGTTATCATTTGTCAGTAAAGAAAATTTCAGGCACAGTTAATTAAGTAAATAAAGCTTATGTGTTTTTGACTGTATAAAAGGTGTGAACAGAAAATGTAGTGAATATTTACATTTTAAAAGTTATTACAATAAAAGACACATTATCACTAATATTCATCAGAATGCTACCCCTCACTAAACTTACTCCATTATTCTTTTCACTTTCTGGAGCAGTTCTGGAAGTTCTGCTTCAAGAGTGTCTTTATTTGCATTTTTCTGGCTGCTGTTCATGTACTAAATTAAGCAAAAACATTTGTATTTCATGATCATTTTTGATTTTGTGAGGAGACAGAATTTTCACAGGGTCAGATCCAGTGGGTAAGGTGGATGAGGACACACTGTAAAGTGTTCATGAGACTACTTTTCCATTGGATGGCTCAAGGCCACAGCGCTCGTTATGCTTTAAACGTTTCAGTGAAATTGAAAGGGAAACAATGTTTTCAAATTCATTTCTGGAAGCAAGTGTTATTTTTATCTCCTTAATGGATATAGATATAAAAATCCTCAATAAGATGCTGGCAAATAGAATACAGAGAGTCATCGAGAAGATCATAGATCCTAACCAAGTCAGATTTATCTTGGGGATGCAAGGATTGTTCAGTATATGTAAATCAATAAATGTAATACACTATATTAACAAAATCAAGGGTGAAACCCATATGATCATTTCAATAGATGCAGAAAAATATTCAACAATATTCAACACCCATTCATGACAAAAACCCTACAAAAAATAGGAATTGATGGTCTTTATCTCAACTGGATAAAGGCTATCTGTGAAAAACCAACAGCCAACATCATACTAAATGTTCAAAAACTAAAAACCTTCATGCTAATATCAGGAACATGACAAGGATGTCCACTGTCACCACTCCTGTTCAATATAGGTTTGGAAACATTAGCCCCAGCATTTATACAGAAGAAAGAAACAAACACAATAAAGATAGGAAAGAAAGAATTTAAACTGTCATTATGTGCTGATGATATGATACTCTGCATAGAAGGCCCAAAAAACTTCCAAAATACTTCTAGACTTTATTGAAAGATTCAGTAGAGTAGCTGGATACAAGGTCAACACTCAAAGACCAATAGCCTTCTTGTTCACAAATAACAGACACACTGAGAGAGAAATTATGAAAATAATTCCTTTCAGAATAGGATCCCCCCCAAAAAATATCTAGGAATCAATCTAACTAAGGAGACAAAAGATCTGTACACTGAAAACTATAACACTCTGAAAAAGATACCGAAGAGGTTATAAGAAAGTGGAAAGACATCCCTCGCTCCTGGATAGGAAGAACCAACATAGTAAAAGTGGCCATACTTCCAAAACTGCTAAACATATTCAATGGAATCCTGGTTAAAATCCCAACAGTATATTTCACAGAACTAGAGAAAACAATCCAAACATTCATTTGGAACCATAAGAGACCTAGAATAGCAAAAGTCATCCTAGACAAGAGACATGGCAGGGGGTGTCACAGTCCCCAACTTGAAACTATACTAAAAAACCACAGTGATAAAAACAGCATGGTACTGGAAAAGAAACAGACCCAACAATCAGTGGAATAGATTAGAAGACACAGAAACAACCCCAGACATACTCAGCTACCTCATCTTTGACAGAAGAGCCAACCATCCTCACTTTAAGATCCCCAGAACTCCACAAAATTCTCCTAAACTTAATAACCAAATTCAGTAAAGCAGCTTTATACAAGGTCAACAAAAAAAAATCAATAGCTTTCCTGTACATGAAAAACAGTCAATGAAAAAGAAATGGGGCATAAAATTCATTTCATATTAGCATCCAAAAGAGTGCGAGTGGACCACTGAGGAACCTGTACAATCTTCAAGGGAAGGGCAGCTGGAACCTGCAGTAGAACCTTGCAGAACTAAACCTTGCAGGAGGTCAGGGAGATCAACTTGGGCCTTGCAGCCAGGAATCAGCATGAATCTCAGGGGTCTTCTGCTGGCTGGCTGAGACTGACTTAGATCTGCACACAACTGCTCATATGGTCTATTGTGACAGTAGAGACATGCACTAAAGGAGGCCCTTCATTTTTATTTTTTCTTTTTAAATTTTTTCTTTTTCCTTATTTTTAATTTTAATTTTCTTCTACTCTTTTCACATTTTTCTGTATTCTTTCTTCTTTTTATTTTTTTCTTTTCTTTTTCTCACTCACTCTCTTGCTCTCTGACATTGTTCTTCAGCTCCCTTTCTGTTCCTTTTCCTGCCTTAATTCAGATTTCTTCTTCCTTTTAATTTTCTTCTCTCTTTTCCTTTCTCTAGATTTGTCATTAGTTTCTAAGGAAAGTGAATACAGTTTCTAGCTTCCCTATTGCTGTTAGGTTGTTCTGTTCTTTTCTTTGTTCTTTCTCTTCTGTCTTTTCCTCTTTCCTTCAACAGTTTCCTAGAGTTAGCATAATCTTCCTGTGTCCTCTGGTCTCATTGCTAACTATTCCCTATCTTTCTACCTATTTATTCCTCTCTACCCAGCTTCTTCTAAGTCCCCATCCTGAAGGGTAAAGTTGCTATATTGAAGAGTTTATTCACTATAAACTTATTTTGGGCTGGTCCTTAATTTTGATTTAATTCACATGGTCAAAGGTGATAGATTAATAACTACCACACATTTTCTAAGCTGTGCTTGATGCTATTGTGTTGATGATTGTTATTACAAGGTGTTGTGATTGATCTAATTAGTTGTCTTTTCTGGTATTATGAAAATGAGATTGTCTTGGAGTCATTAGAAACTCAAAATTTAAAGAGAAACTATATCTGGAAGATTGAAGTATCAACTCAGTAATTAAATGAAGGACAATATCAATAACAAACATAGAAATGGGAAGACATTTAAGCAAGGAACAAACATAGATTTGAAGTTCACCAAAGGCAAATTCTTGGGGAAATGAAGTGGAAAACTCTGATAATCAACCACCTGGACACCCTGAACTGATAGCACAGGAAGCAAAAAAACAGATGAATCGGGTTCTAGAAATATTCAAAGCAGAAATAATTTCCCAGATAACTACAGAGATGGTGAGCAGAATGAAAAACATGACTAGAGACTCTAGAACAGAAACAGATTTTAAAAAGTAGATGAATTCAGACCATGATAGAAGCTATGAATGCCCAACATAGGAAGGAAATGGAATCCATGAAACAGATTCAAACAATAGCACCCCTAAAACTGAAACATGTAGGAATCAACCTAACAAAATAAATCAAAGCCCTCCACTCTGAAAATTATAGCATTCTGAAAAAAAGGGATTGAAGAGAGTATAAGAAAATGGAAAGACATCCCCTGATCCTGGATAGGAAAAATCAACATAGTGAAAATGGTCATATTTCCAAAACTGCTATATAGATTCAAAGCAATCTCAATTGAAATCCCAGCAGCATACTTCACAGATCTTAAGAAAAAAATCCAAAAACTCATTTGGAACAAGAAGAGACCTAGAACAGCAAAAGCAATTCTAGACAATAAAGACAAGGTAGGGGGTATTATGTTCCCCAAGTTGGAACTATAGTACAAAGCTATTATGATAAAAATATCATGGCTCTGGCAAAGAAACAGACCTGAGAACCCATGGAATATATTTGAAGATGCAGAAACAACTCCAGACACACTTGGCCACCTCATCTTCAGCAATGGAGCCAAATGCCCTCAGTGGAGTAAAGATAGGCTCTTTAATAAACAGTGCTGAAAACACTGGGTTTCACCTTGCCAGAGATTAAAACTAGCCCTATATCTCTCACTATGCATTAAACTAAAATCAAAATGGATTTAAGTTCTAAAACACTAAAAACACTAAAATGGATAGAAGAGAGGTTAGGTAGAACTCTTGAAGACACTAGTGTAGGAAAAGATTTTATGCACAAAACCTCAGTTGCATGTGCACTAGCAGAAACAATAAACAAGTGGGATCTCTTCTTATTGAAACGCTTCTGTACAGCAAGGTAAACGACCAACAGTGTGAACAGACTACTCACAATGTTGGAAAAAATTTTCACCACTTTCTCCTCTACTGTTTAGAATACATAAAGAATTTAAAAACCTCCCAAATTTAAAGATCCAGTCCAAAAATGGATATCTGAAATGAACAGACATTTCTCAGACAAATAAGTAGAAATAGCAAATATACATATGAAAAATGTTCAATAACACTGGTCATTTGAGAGATGCAAATGAAAACAACACTGAGATTCCACCTCACCCCAGAAGGAGTGGCAGCCATCTTGAAATCAACCAATAACAAATCCTGGCAGGGCTGTGAGGAAAGAGGAACATTGCTACACTGTTGGTGGGAGTGTAGGCTGGTACAAGTACTGGGGAAATAAGTGTGGAGACACCTCAAAGAACTAGAATAAGAAATCCCATTTGATCCAGCTATTCCCCTGCTGCATATCTTCTCTCCAAAATTAAAAGAATCATACCACAGTCATATATGTGCAACCATGTTCATAGGAGCACAATTTGTAATAGCTAAAACTTGGAAGCAGCCCAATTGCCTGTCAACTGGAGACTGGATAAAGAAAATGTATTTTTAAATAAATGGATACTTAGCCATAAAAAATGAGAAAGTAGAGACATTTATAGTTAAATGTATGCACTTTGAAATCATACTCCCAAGTGAAATAAATAGGACACACATGCAAATACCAAATAGTTTCTCTAGTGTAAGAAATCGAAAGTGTAAATAAGGACTAAAAGGTATAACAGATAATGTTAAATAGGAAGAAAAGGGGCAAAGGGAAAGGGGAAATGGAAGGGGTAAGGGAAAAGAAAGAAGAAAATGGAGTTAGTATGAGAAATTGAAAAAAAAATATAAACAATGTCTTTGTTGGGAGGGAAGGAGGGGCTGCAGGGAAGGTGTGAGATTGGGGAAAAAATAAGAACCAAGATGAATTCTGTAAAGGTGCAAATTTCCAATGATTCATGTCATTATATTGTATACCTTAAATGTACCTATAAAATTAATTTTTAAAAGTTTGATCTAACATTCTTTTGCCACAGTTATACGTTTTTGAATATACTTGTGACCATACAAAGTTTTTCGACTCTGGGAAGGAAATTTTTTATTCTGCTTTAAAGTGTTAAATATTCTATATTAATCCAGGAATTTAACTTCTATTATTTATATTTAAGTGATATGAATCAAAATGTATAAACATATATGTATATTTTAGGCTAACATTTTTAGTATTACACGATTTGGTACATTTTCAAAAATAAATTGAATCATGTGGCCCCACTGCTTTATATCAATGATCAAGACTCAATCCAGCACTCTATCAATTACATACGAGCTGTCCATTGGGAGTTGTCATGTAGGGCTGTGTGAATCTATCGTTCCTGAAGGGCAACAGAGAGGAGTTACACATCCTTTTGAGTCTGGCCTTCCTCATCATAGCTGCTGTCAGGTATCGTCCTTGAGATCAGACAGTTATTCGTGTTATATTTCAGAAACTGTCAGAGACTCTGGTCAGCATGTAACCTTCTTGTATTATTCCCTTAACTAAGTTGTCATAGTGCCATCAGCACTTCCAGTGCAGTACAATAGAGGTGCAATAAATATTATCCAGATTCAGCAAAATTCATGAAAATAGCCTTATTATCTGACAAAAAATCAATCATAAAGGACTTCAATGCATTACCTAGTAATAATGCTGGCAAAAGTATCTAAATCATTAAGGTGAACTTACACAGACACTAACCTCTCAAGTGCCCAACAGAATTTTTGTGACTAGGGGACAGATTTAAACAATTTAACAAACTGCCTATATTGCTTCAGATGTGCTCTATCAAAGGAAACCTGGTCTGGATTTACATTCCAAGGAGAACAGCAGTGGTTGCACATTTCGTTCACGTTCTGGTAGCAGATAGTGCCTGGTGCAAACACAAGTCTGTGCATCCTAAGACTCCAACAGCTTTCATTCCTACATGGGCTGAGATGGGAATCTTTCATCAACTTTGCATTTTGTGAAGTTGTCAAATTGTTCACTTATTGTCAGCCTAAGTATAAAAAGGCTTCTAAGTGTTCCATCCATGCATTCTCCTTGAAGAGACATTTTCATGCAGCAAAATAGGAGGGTTTGTGCTCCTACATGAAAGTGGGTGTTTCTTCTGGGAGCTATAAAGCTGCCCTGAAAATCCATGAAGAACAAGAAATTCATTTCTGTTTCTGGTACATATTTTGCCTATCTGTATATGTTACACATGTAGTAGATTTCCATTATTTCTTTGGTAACTATTTTAAAATAAATTCATGGATACATTGGCATTAATTTCTCCTGTTGATCATATACTCAATGAGATGTGAAAATCTCATTCATTATAAGCACACATACATATGGACATTAGCACTCATGCATATAGTTTATGCATGCATCTGCATATATGTTTGTATGCAACAGAGAGACAAGTTATATGCTTTAAAATATTCATTTATTTAATCATGAGAATTTGTCACTAATGTCCTATGAGTAGGGCTGTGATATGTTACAATAAAAAGATAAATAAATTTAATCTGTGAATTAAGATCTTTATTGTTCATGTGCTCATTCATTTGGCCTGTTCATTGGGCACTTATGAACCACCCTTGAGAAATAGTTCTTTGTAATTCCAAGCATTTTACCATTTTACATTACAGCTTCAAGTGAGAATGAAACTGGTTTTCAAATATCTTTGGCTACCAACTAATTCCTGAAAATGAGATTATGTTTATAGTCAGAGGACACTACGATTAAAAATAATATTTAAAACATAATTCATTATTAAACAGCATACACATATTTATAAAATGTTATTATGTAATTTCTGAAACATTCTAAATATTTTTGAAACTCTTTGGAAAATGTCAGGTAGCTCCAAAGAAAATAAATCTACAGAAAAAAAAGTAAGCGTAAAGCACATGGAACAGGCCATATAATGGAGCACAAACACTGTATCAGAAGGACTTGGTCCCCTAGAAGGTTTTAATTAAAATAAAATTGTACTTTGCAGGAAACATGTGCACTAATGACTGAGCCATTCTTCAAAAAGTGTCAAACATCTATAGAAAGGGCTGTATGTCTTTTATAGTACAAATAAAATATTTACAGTTTAGAATTCTAGAGAAATACAGATTAAACTAAATTTTAAGTAACTGCAAGAAAAGTCTAAGGAGTACCAAATTATCAATATTTTCCATCATTGTTTTTTCATCACAATATGCTAGTTTTAAGCAGTAGAAAACAGTTGAAGCAAAAATACTGACAAGTTTGGGAAAACATCCTACATCTTTAAGAAAGCGGTTACTAACAGTACATGACTAAACTAGGAAGGTAAACTGACAGATTTTAAGCAGCTTTCTAACTGCATAAACACGCTTAAACAAAGTCATCACATATCTGAATACTGATAAAGAATATGAGACATTTTATAAATAGGCAAGTACGTAAAGCGATGTAGCTGTTGCTATGAATCACATCTCAGTCCTCATACAGCAAAAGTTCTTATAGATTAAGTAGATACCAAAGAGTGGTGCAGTCAAAATAGTGTTTGAATACCAGGATAAAACGGTGGCTCTCACCAAACTAGTATTTGTTTTAGGTGAAATGTAAGACCTACATGAAAAATGAAATACGCTGCAATACACTAGAAGACCAGAGATAAATATCACTCTTGTGTTGTTCAATGAAAAGAACAAGTTATTCTTTTTATACTCAACCGAAATCAGGAAAGGGAAGATTCTCCTTCCATTTCTGGATGCATTTCAAACTAACCCCTCAGGAATATGCAAGTCTTAATATACATAAAAGAAGCAGTCAATTTCTTTACTTAGCCAGCTGAATGACAAACAACCTAAGGGGTAAATCCCTGTAAACTCCAGGAGTTTTGGACATAGGTGACCATGTCAACAGAAAGAAAATTTGTATTTCAAAGCAAAGTTACTCAGTCTGATCCTCGAAACAGTAACGTTCTCTGTAATAGCAAAGGGTGTCTCCATCCTGGAGAATCTAACAGTGCCTTAGCACTCTAAAGATCCAACTATCCTACTGTAAAATAATGTATTCATCTTTATTTAATTTATCTTTCACTTAATTTATTTTCTGCACTTTCTTATTAAATATTCATGAAAATTTTGGGAAAGGCTGCACAAGACTCGGGGAAGACAGATTCGGCTCCATTTTCCGACTTACAAAAATGATCCACTGGAGATACTCCTGCTTTTGTCTACATAATGCTTCAGTGGCCTTTTGATTCAGCATATTTTAATTATTTTTTGGCTGTCACCATATACATGCTCTTTCAAAGGTGTCACATTTGACATCACCCATCATCTCTCTTCTGGGCCTGGGCACATTTTCCAGTGCCCTCGACCACCCTGAGATCCTCTGTGAGCTGCCTGTACCCGCTGTGAGTGTCTGTATCGAAGAGGTCAGGGTAGAAGGATGGCACGACGCCACAGGAAAAGAAGATGAAGATCAATAGTTGCTTTCAAACGTAAAGCTGCAGAACTGTAACAAAATCCCTACTGACATACTGTGGAAAGGAGAAAAACAATAAAAACTGTTCACAAAGGCAAAGTGAGGGCCCCTCAAAGTCAGTAGGCATCCATCACTGCTCCACGGATTATGATTCCAACATTGGACTTGACATCGTTGTGCTCATAAACGTACTAGGCACCATCAGTAGATACAGACAAATTGTACATTAGAAAATTAGTACATAAAAATTGCATTGCCTTCGGACCATCAATTTAAGTGAAATAAATCAGACATACAAGCTTAAATACTCTATCATATGGTTTCTCTTATATGAGAAACCCATATTATAAATAAAGAATAAAATTAAAGGTAGACAATAGGAAATGGGGAGATAGTTCTTTTGCAAATGAGAAGACCAAGAGGTGGAAGGAGAGGGGATGGAGAGAAAAGAAGTGAGATGGAAAAAAAATAACACAAGTATGAGCTGTACCTCAGGAACGTAGTAACTACGTACTACAAGCATGGACTAATGAAAATAAAAATTAGAAAAACACAAATGTTGGCATGGACAGTGAGATGACTGGATTTGAAGAAAGGCAAAGAATTTTGCACATTTTATGGGGCATTAATGGCAATGTGTCTTTCATTGTAATGCATTTTAAAAGTTTAAACATTCACTTTAGGTTGTGATCACCTCTCCCTGATCAGATGTTTGTGGCAATTTCTGTCACTTAAGAACATGGCATTGTGTCTTCATTCACAAAATTCAACAGATCTTACACCTTCTGACTTCAGGCTCTTCCCCAAGTCAAATGACCATGGAAAACAAGTGGTTAAGACTGATTCAGGCATTGGGGCAGCCATAGCAGCACAAATAAAGACATGAACTGGTAGAATGTTGAGACAAATGTGTTCAAATCAAAGGACAGTATTTTGAGTTGAATTAATGGCAATATATCTTTTAATTTTTTAAATTGGAAACATTCACTATATTTTTATCATATTGTGTACACTACATTTACCAACATTTTGTGGAAAATGCCAAATGCTTTATATTAGAAACCTACTTATATCATCACCCAAATAAATTCCTGATGTTTATTGATTTAAACATAGAAAGGAATGCCATTAAAAATAAATACAACAAAATCTGGTTAACCTAAAAATCAATTTTTTAGTTATTTAAAAATTCTAAATAATTCACTATTTAGGTCTATAACAACAACACACACAAAACTATAAAACAAATACACATGAGAATTATTTCATTCACATATACAATAAAGCATATATGGATATATAAATATATGTGTATACACACATACCAATATCTGCTCAGACACTTTGTCATTTACCACTATGCATGTATGTATATTACGTCGTGGCTTGATTTAAGTATCATGTACACAGGAGAGATTTTTCCACTGATATGTTCTGAAAATCATCTCTATTTGCAAAAATTGGGAAAGCAATTTCTGGATTAGCTTTTAGGGTTTGAAAATGAAATGAGAAATATTGGTTATAAAGAGAAGTCCTTTCTCTTTCTGTACAGTGTTGATTATCTGTTGTTCATTACACAAAGAGAAATTGACTTGTAACTACTGGCACTTTCTGTTCTCTAATTAGCTATGCTCTCTGAATCCATGAGGTTCAAAATTATTCACCAGGCTAGAGAGACTAGGTATCTCTTTATAAAAAATATTTTATAGATGAGGGCTCAAATATCTTTCTCCTACTAAAAACCATTAACCAGAAAATGAGATGGGTTAGTGTCATAATCTTGTTTACCAGTAGATCTCCTATATTATAGGCCAATTATTACTGGTGCTTATCTTCAAGACAAGCTTATTTGCAAGATAAAGGATTTTCCTTTAGAAACTAAATTTTTAACATGGATGTTATGAGTATATTTAGAAATATTTTAAGAGAGAGGTAGTGTAGAAGGGTGTGTGAAATGGTTGACAGGTTATTCTATCTTCTTTGGAAGCACTCTACTATTGCCCTAGTATTTCATCCTCTTGTTTCTCTTTTTAGTCCTAATTGTTTTGTGCATTACTTTATGGAGTTCATGTTAGTTTCCTCTCTCTGTGCAGATGTGTGACTGTGTGTATATAAATGACAGCAATAGAGGTCAGTGGCAGAGGCTCCAGAGCAGGGGCTGGAGTTGAATTTTAAACTCTGTATTTATTAGCAATGTGATTTTAGGGAAGTAATTAAAATTTCTAACACTTAATTTTCTCATCTTGAGAGTGTGAGTAATAATAGAACCTACCATACACAGTCATTGTGAAGATTAACTAGGTTGATACATGTAATCATTTACAGCAATGCCTGCCATAAATTGTTATAATCATTGTACTGTGTGTGTGTGTGTGTGTGTGTGTGTGTGTATGTGTGTGTGTTGCTGAGGATGAAACCTAAGGCTAGGTAATCATTCTCCCACTGAGGTACATGCCCAGCTCCAAATCATCATATCTTTTATTTTCAAGACTTTATCTCTCTATTATCCCAAGAAGAAGGAAGAAACATGTTAATAATTTTATCTATCATTGTCTTCTTTTTCAACACTTCTATGTCTTTTAAATTTCTGAAACTCATGTCTGTTTTTATGCTGTTTTCAGGATTGCTTCTTTTTTTTCCCCTTTCTATATATAAGCCTATTTTTTCCTCTTAGAAATCAGCCTTATTGGATTATCAAGTCTGTGTCATAGAAAAAATACTTCTTGCCAGATATTTAACAATATTTCTTTATGAATCAAACAGATAAATGTGTGTAGATTGAGGTTTCAATGTTCTCCCTCAATTAGGCTAGAGTCATTAAGTATATTAATGCGAGTCACTGTAAAATTACACTAATTAAGTAGTTTTATCTCTGCTGTTTATTTGAAATGCATTTCCCACTGATTTTTCCATCTTGCCTCTTTCTCATCCCTGAGGATTTAATTGTTCACTCTGCCAGGCGAACCTGGCCCACTATCCTGGCTGAGTTCAGCTCTTTGAATGGTCAGTTTCTTGTCACTCTTCACCATGTTTCTTACTTAAACTTCTGCACAGTTGCTATTTGACACTGTCTTTCTCATAGATTTACTTGTTTACATGTTGGGAGCCGGCTCAGGATCATCTTGTCTGCCTCCTGCACTTCCTGACTTTGCTCCCTCTCTGCCCTGATCTACCCCTCCAAAATAGCCCTGGAAGGCAAGGAGTGTTCCTTGCTCTCCGTTTATCGCAGGCCTAGCTGACGCGGTCCTAGGACCAGCAAGCTTGCACGACCCTGCTCCCACCACCTGATCAGCCAGCCAGTCTCAGAATGCGTTAGAACAGCGAGTCACCAAGGAGTCCCTGCCCCATCTCCCTTGTTTGTGCTCCCCTTCCTCTGACCTTAAGGCCGCAGGCTGCAGTGTCCTCCTTCCCTCAACAGGAGGGGGGGCCCCACCCGGTCCTGCTCTCATTCTCTTGTGTTCTCTTCATCTTCATCGCCTCATTCCCAGGCCCTCACCGCACAGGCCATGGCATTTACACATTCTCGTTCTGGCTCTGTTCTCATGTGAAAGTTAGCCTCAGGTGGGCAAGAATTCTACTGTATTTCTTTTTTTTTCTTTTGTACCGGGGATTGAACTCAGGACATTGCAAGGCAGGTGGCGGCACCACTGAGCTAAATCCCCAGACCTCTACTGTACTTCTAAATCCTCAGCGTTTAGAGTAGGACCTGATCAGAACATACACTTGGTGTATAATAGCACATGTCAGAGGTGAAGGAAGTAACTCATGTTCACTCCGTGCATGTTTCTGGGGTTTCATGATTATTAATAGAATTTATATTTTGCATAAAATGAATCCTTTAGAAAAGTTATGTTTTCTAAATAAAAGGATCTCTTTTGGTATAATGACTTAAAAATACAAATGAAAACTCCATTCTTACTGAGAATGGCAAGTCTATGGAACAATAATCCAGAAGAATTTCCTTGTCCTTTCATATTTCTTCTTATAAAATTTAAATGAACAATATATATTCTTGGGACATAAAGAAACATAAAGAAGATATTATTTCCTTGCCAAAATATTTATAGTATACATTAAATGACTGGCAAAAATATATTAGTGTGTCCATATGTTTAAGTTACTGATTGAGTTCCTCAATTATGAAAGAAATAAAATTTACAATTTCCAAATTCTGAATACAGTTCTGTACGGCTAACCTAGAGCATTATAGATTACATAATGTGGCAGATGTGATTTGAGTTTCATCTGAATTTGATTGTTGGATAAAATAACTCTTCTGTGGGTAGCTAAAGGCCTAGGGACAGGGACACAAAATACTGACCAGAACTGATGAGAGGGATAAAGACAGAAATAGCACACAAAGACAAGGAGAACACAAAGACCCAACAGCCAGTCTTGCAGCCTTAAAATGTGTGTAGCTCATGGTCTCTTATCACTGAAAAAAAAAATCACAGTTTAAAACAACAGCTGCACAAAGCCAGGATACTAAAAATAAGTACTACGTTTATATACAGATTGCAGACTATTATAGGAATAAAACAACTTGATAATTTCCTGAGCTCCCAATACGCCTTTAAATAGCAATTTTTAAGGGAACTGTGGTGTTTCTAGCAAAAGTTCTATGGGGTTAATCAAGTTTGGGATGCTTTCTTCTAGAATTATTTTTTCTAAAACCGTGTTTGTGATGAGTGACAATGCTAAAGAACACTAATTTCCTCCTTTGGTGGTTGATGGAGTATAAGTGTAAATTTCTCAGTTTGTCAAAAATATTTTTACTGATCTACTAATTATCTGTTTGAAAGTATCTGAGAAAATAACAGATCAGTGCCTTTCTCAGGAAAAGGAGAGAGGAACTCTGTCAGCAATCTTTTTCTGGTCAAGGCAGGCTGAAAGGAGACCACCTAAAATAGAAAGCCAGCGGTTATTCACTAAATTTCTAACAGCATCTGTTTTGCAGGCATTTCTAACTCATAATTTGAAGTCTACAGCACCAATATGCAGAGTAAAAACAGAACACGAGAAGCAGTTACTTCCCAGCATTCAGCACTAATTAGATTGCTTAAAAATATTTTTTGACATTTAATGAAGACTCCCTTCTCAGTGCTGCTGCCCTTGTTCTGCTGGTCTGGCTACCTGGAGAATACAGAGTGGTCAGAGGAATTCAGATAATTTGGTTAAGCATCTGCTCTCTTCTCTACTTGCACTCCCAGGGAGCTGCTGCAGAGTGCTCTCAGGTGTGACCAGCATGGCCCCCTCACAGGTACTTTGTACAAACTCTTCCATGATCTCTTTGGTGCACAACTTGGCAGACATGGGAAAATTTGAATAGATTTCCTGTTTGCTTTAATAGAAGGCTTTTTCCTGTTGAATACTCTCTGAGGATTTGAAAAGGAAGCCTAGTTTTAGATTTCAGTGTGTAAGATTTGATTGTATGAATAATATATTAATTTCTTTATTTTTATTACTAGATCACTGCTATTTATAGCTGCTACAATTACCTCCACTTGTGCACACATGCTCTGTCTAGCACAAAATATTCTACTGATGTATTTCTACTTCTGTCTTGTTATATTTCCATAGTGGGAAGGAGAAGCTAATTATAATTTTTGGAAGGCTATGAATGAGAAAAACCTCACAAAGTAAAGAGCTGAGAATGGGAGAAAGAAAAAGCCACATGACACGAGGTGTCAGAACATGGTCCACAGAGAAAGCATTAAATGCATAAAGCCTGTTGCAACTTAGAAATATTAAACTGAATGAAAGAAAGGGACAAGAGAAGTAAAGTCAGAGCTGGTGCCACGGGAAGGGGTGCATATTGAGCAACATTATTTTTTCAATGGGTTGTAAGTAAGGAAATACAGCAAAAGTTTACAAGTTCCTGACTAGTAATATATCAGCTTCATGACTGGAATTAGTCAAGTTTATCAGTTGATTCACATGTATTCGAGAATGAACTGGTTGACAATGCTTGTGCCCCAGCTAGCAGAGGCCCTGAGTACTAAGCCATCGTGTCTTCTATAGTCATAGCTTTGGACTTGCCTGTGTGCACTACACTCTGGTTCCCACTTGTCTCCTTCCAGACTTTCTTACACACACTCTGTATTTGTCTTTTGGGGATACTGTAACGAAATCCAAGTGGCCCTCCAGATCCATGTCTTTATCTGTTGAGTCAACTATCTTTGGACAGAACATAGAAAAAAACATCTTTACTGAATTGTATGTATTTTTACTTGTTATTACTCTGTAAATAATACAAGAATTGTTTACATAATATTTACATTGTATTGGACATTTTAAGCAACTCAAAGATTCTTGAAAGTGTACAGGAGAATGTACATAGGTTATATGCAAATAGTACACCATTTTCTATAGGGAACTTGAGCCCCCATGGAGTTTTGCATCCTTCAGGGTGCTCAAATTTACTCCCGATTTGTAGGGATGAATGTGTCACCACCTGAGTGGCTCAAGCAACAGAAATCTGTCATCTTAGAGATCTGGAGGTCAGAAATCAGAAATCTAACATGGAAGCTGTGAAGGAAAACTGGTTCCAAGCTTTCTTCCTCATTTCTGTAGCCTCTTTTACTTCTTGGCCTACAGATAGCATTCACCCTCTGTTTTCACATTTTTTGTATGTGTCTGTTTCCATGTAAAGTCACTTAGATCAGGATTCACGCTGAAGGCCTCATCTTAACTTCATCATCTGCAAAGATTATTTCCAAATAAAGCCACATTCACAGTCAGTGGGATTAGAACTTCAATACATTTTGCAGAGACATCATTAAATCCATAGCACACACAGTCAATTTCCATTGTGTGCATTAAAACAATCCGGGGTGAGGTCAGGGGTGGACAACACTGCTAGTTTTAATGGTGAATTTTCATTGCTTTTCGTAGCTACCTATTAGCAGCATTGAAGCTAAGCCCACCCTATTCCTTGAAACAGTTTCTTTACTTTGCTTTCATAGTAACCCATCTCCTTGTTTGTCTACTTTACCATTGCTTACTTTTCGAAATACCTTTGTTGTTTTCTCTTCCTTCCCCCAATATCTCACTGTGGGGGAATCCAAAGACTCAACCCTCAGTCCTCTTCTTTATTTGCATTCACATCATAATTAATTCATCTAAACCCCTGGCCATAAATAGTGTTAATATATAAACAATAGCCACATTTACAGTTCCAGCGCATTCTTGTCCCCTTAACACTCATGTAAAAGTACGTACCTATTTGCTGTCATTGCTAGGATATCTAAGAAGAAATTTTATTTTATTTTTATTCATTTATTTTTATTGAGTTTATTGGTACAATCTAGTATACAATACAGTTAATTTCATCTTTGGGATCCTGTACCTTTACATAATACGTCTTGATTCTCATTTTTCCCCTGTCCCTGCCCTCCCTTCACCCCCTCCTCCCCTCCCCATTTACAAACACTTTATTTCCATTTTTTCAGTTTCTCATATTTTTTTCCTCTCCCTTATTATCTTTCCCCCACCCTTCCCACTTTCCCTACACCTTTAGCCCTTTACTTCCTATTTCACATTATTGATAATCTCATTAGGATCCTGTGTACTATTATAGTTTTTCACACCAGAGAAATTATTTGGTATTTCAGTTAAAGAAATCTCTGTATAAACATTAAAAATAGGAAATCCTAAAATAAAACTAAAAAGGAAAGCAAATGAGAAAATGCAGTGTTGGAAGATTAAAATAATCCTTAATTCTGAAGATGAAAATGGTCCCTGAACATATTTAAATTGCTTCTTGCTCTTGTAGTCTTACCTTATTCTTTTTTTTCATTATTTAGAGAATACTTTATTAGTTTCTGTAATCAAACCCATGTAGATATGACCTTACATATTTAGTACAATGTGTTACCCCTGTAGAAATGGAAAAAAAATAAAAATAAAAAAATTAACATTTCTACACCATTATGGCTATGAATTTCTGTGCAATGCTAACTCAACACAGTAAATGGGGATAACTTTTTCCAAAGTTGGCAGCACCATTAAAGTTTCCCAAAATTCAATATATATAATTTATATAAAAAGACTAATAATTGCAGTATGTTATGCATTGATAGTAGTGACAGCTTTTCCAGGTTCTGCAGTCATCTGAACAAACTTATAGACATTCAGCAATTCCATTAAAAAAAAAAAACAAAGAAAAGAATAATACCCAGAAAGCAGCAAAGTTCTGTTGCTGTTGTAGTACCTGGCACCATTTTTTTCATTAACATTTTAATCATCATCTGAAAAGAGAACATTATAGAGTAATATCATTAAATACAGCTCTGATAAAGCACGGTCACCACTATGTGTCATAAAGCAGGTACAAGATATTTTACATTCACAGAGGTATGATACAGTACCTTCCTACATCAATAATACTAGAATCAGTTTCGGTTTGAAATTTGCTTTGTCTGCACATAAAATTGCTATCCCTGTTTTTGCTGGGCTCCTGTCACATGGAGAATTGTTTTCTATCCTTTCATTTTCAGTCTATGGGCTTCTTTTTGCACTAGGTGTGTTTCTTGTATACAACATATTGTTGGATTTTGCTTCTTATTCCATTTTGCCAGACTATGTCTCTTGATTGGTGAATTGAGGCCATTGACATTGATGGTCATAACTGATATGTACTGGCTTATTATTGACATGTTATTTGCCTTTTGTTGACTCTTTTTACTTTTTCACCTTCTCCTTTTAGGTTCTTGCCTTGCCTATTTTATTTCCTCTGTTGGGCCTCATGGTGGTGTTGCCTTCATTGTCTTTTTCTAGGATCTTGTTTAGAATTGCTTGTAGAGGTGGTTTGGTATTCATGTAGTTTCTCAGGTGTTCTTTGTCATGGAAGTATCTTACATCCCCATCCATTTTGAAAGAGAGTTTTGCAGGATACATCAGTCTAGGTTGGAGGTGTTCTCTTTCACTACTTGAAATATCTCATTCCAGGCTCTCCTTGCCCCAAGGGTTTGTGTTGAAAAGTCTGCTGTGATTCTGATAGGCTTTCCTTTGTATGCGATTTGTTTCTTTTCTTTTACTGCTTGTAGTATTTTGTTCTTCTGTTGGGTTTCTGGGATCTTCATTATTATATGTCTAGGTGCAGATTTTTTTTTGATTGTAGCTAGCTGGGGTCCTATATGCCTCAGTTATCTGAATGTCAAATTCTTCCCCTCTGTTTGGGAAGTTTTCGGTCATTCATTCTGTGAACAGCTTTTTAAAATCATTTGTATTTTCTCCTGATACTTCATGGATTCCTATCAGTCTTACGTTATACTTCTTTGCATCATCTAGGAGTTGTTGGATCTATTTCTCATGATCCCTTACTGTTTTTTTTTTCAGCTTTAATTGAGTTTATTGGTACATTTTAGGGATACAGTACAATTACATTCATTGTTGGGATCTTGTACCTCTAACATGACAATTCTTGATTCTCATTTTTTCCCCTTACCTCTACCCTCCCTTCACCCCCTCCTCCCCTCCCCATCTACAAAGACTTTATTTTCATCTTTTCATTATCTCACATTTTTTTCTTTTCCCTTTTTACTCTTCTCCTACCCATCCCACCTTCCCTACACTTTTAGCTCCTTACTGTTTTTAAGAGACCTCTCTTTTCATGTCACTGACTGCAATCTTATCTTCTATATCTGAGAGTCTGTCTTTGTATTCTTTTATTCTGCTGAGTACACTTTCAATGGAGTGTTTAATGTCCTGGATATCTGTTTGAATCTGTTTTATGGATTCCATTTCTTTCCTATGTTTGACATTTATTTTTTCCATTTCTTTCTTATGCTGGGCCTTCATGGCTTCTATTGTGGTCCTGCGCTCATCTATTTTTTTTTTTTTTTCAGTTTCTGCTCTAGAGTCTCAAATCACAACTTCCATTTTTCTCACTGTCTCTATGATTATCTGCAAAATTATTTCTGTTTTGAATTTTTCTAGAGCCTGATTGATCTGTTTTGTTACTTCCTTTGCTTTTAGTTCAGGGTGTCCTGGTGGTTCACTATGGGACTTTTCATCCTCATTTGCCCTACTGTTTGCCATTGGTGAACTGGAAGCCTGTCTTTGTGTCTTGCTTGAGCGTTTTCTCATTTTTATTTTTGTTGTTGGACTGTCCTCGGTTTAATGTCTGGGTTATCACCCAAATCTTCCTGATATAGTTGCAGCCTAGCTTCTGTGTCTCTAATGACCCACAGACATTCTCATCTTCATAACATCAGAGAAAACAGCTCATTAAATCAACTGCAATGCTTTGTCCCATCTGATACAATCAGCAACACATTAAGATCAAGCACAACTTGGAAACTGACCACTTGTCATAGTCACTAGTCTATCACCCTTAAATCATTTGAATTAAATTGAAATCAAGAAGCAGTCCAGTACATTTCTGCAGTGAACAAAATTTTAATATAGTATATAAACCATTTAATGGCTCTAACAGAGTGAGGACACAAGACCCCTGATCTCAGTTAGCTTACGGCTCAACCCCAAGATGCAGGCTGATCTCAGACTGTAAGGCCCAGATTGAGCTCTCCAACCTTCTGAGTGGCTGAACTCCACACCGTTCTACTACAGGCTTCCCATGCCCATTCTTTAAAGTTGTTCAAAGTTTAGAACTCAGAAAAATACTCTTGATGACCACCTCTGCCTCTGCAGAGTGGGTCCAAAGACTGCACAGTCAGGAGGTCTGAGAGTGCAGGGGGGGTAAGGGCAGTTTTGGGGCTTCAGGGGCACCCATGCAGCTACCTTCCTGGTGCTAGAGCAATGGTGGCAGGGGTGGGAGAAGGTGTGGCTCTCCTTCTTGCAGTGGATCGAGACCCAGGCTACCTCCTGGGTGCTGGAGTGATGGCCCAAAGAAATTTTAAATAACATAAAAAAATTAGCTTCTGGATTTAAAAATCTCGCTCACCTCATAGGCTTCTTGTCTCAGTTGATCAATAACTCTATCTTTATACTTTGCAGTTCTAAAAGTGTGAACTCCTGATAGTTTTGTTTTCTAATACTCCATAGCCAATCTCAAATGTTGTCCTATTTTCTCTGCCTTCAAAATATTGCCATATTTTTGAGTCCTCTTCTTTACTGCTACTGCTGTTATCCAACATCGTGTCAATATCATCTTTTTCTAGGTTTATTGCCACCCCCTAACTTGCCAAACAAAGATGATAGTAGAAACAGTAGTCTATTTCCAACACAGCAATCACTGAGAAGTTTTAACTCGTCATTGTTGTTGTTGTTTGTTTGGTACTGGCGATCAAATTTAAGACATCACACTTGCAAGGCAGGTGCGGTGCTATTGAGCTAAATCCTGGGACACTGTAAGTTAGACCATGTCATTCCAGTGTTAAAAATCCTGTAATGGACCATAATTTTACTTCATGAAATTGCTAATATGTGTAACATGACTGTTTATGCTCAATATAATCTGCGATTCCTGACCTGATAATCTTATTTCCTAATTATCTACTCTTGCTCTTTTTGTGTGACTATACTATTTTCCTTGCTCATACCCACAGTAGACTTCTGGGTACTCTTACATTGGCTTTTTATATGTTTGCCATGATCTTTACTCAGCTATCTTCATCTCCTTACTCTACCTTAATTTTTTACATAAATGTCACTTTCCCAATGAGATTAATTCTGATCCTTCTATTTAAAATTACTTTTTCTTCCCTTACTTTTTTCTACTTCAGCTTTTGTTTTACACTGTGCTTCTTAACCAGTATTACGTAGTATTACCTTCTTATATGATAAAGAAAAGAAAAACTTTAACCTCCCCTCTCAAACTCAGATGTCCCATGTCATGTAAAAAGAGGTGCACCTTTTCAGTTCTACTGATATTTTCTGGTTGATTAGAACAAAAGAAGCTTTAATCACGAAGTACAACTTCATCGATGAAATTATCAAGCTGGCAATTGATTAACAGAAATATGGTTGCATTACCTTTTAAGACAATAACAGAGACAAAGCAAATGCAAAATAAATTACAACTAAGAACATATTCATATGTCATGACAGTATCTTTTATATCCAGTTCAATTAGCTTTCCTACATTTTTAGAAGTAGTAGGATTTGCATTAGATATCACTGCCGTTAAAGAATGATACATGGCAGCTGCTGTTGATGCGATAGGCTATCGTTTTTCAATGAGTGGTCGTTTTATTTGTTTAATTCTAGCTATTCATCAAATAACAAGTAAATTGCTGGTGCATGCTTTATAGATACATGAAAGTTTATTGTATTATAGGAGATTATACAGAATATTGTATTTTATCCAATTCATATGTTTTTAGAAAGAATATTTTTGACCTTGCTTTCCATTATCTTATATCAGAAGTTATATTTATTGAACAAACTAAACCAGTCAAGAATTTCCTTTTACATGTTACTCATGTCCATTTCAACATACAGAAAAAAAGAACAAATTTTTAAAAAGCCAGCCTCCCAGAGTATCAGTACCACTGCAGTGGAAATTCAGCGACAAAGAGGTGAAGGATAAATGTTAAGGGAAACAAAATTATAAGATTCAGACTTTAGTAGAAATATGTTAGAAGAGAAATTTGGAAGTATACGATTTTCAAATTCGCAGTCCCAGAGAAAGAGCTCTCCACGGCAAGAGAATAAATGACGACAGGCCAGATTCTCATTCTGCTACTTTAGGGAAATCCTGTGTAAGTAGAATTGATGAGTAGAAATTCCCCTGGAGGCATAAAGGACGAGAGTCTGGCCTTATGTCTTTAATTCATACAAAATATATTTTTATAAGGCACAGAGTGCTAAGAGGTGCTGTGCCTGGGAGAACTGAAAAATTGTATTGCATTAAAATAGGTTAGAGAAAGTGCTCTGCTTTAATGTCCTGACTTCACAGAGCGAGAGGCCTCTCCTTAGGCAAAGAATATTTACAGATTCTTTTATTTCTCTTTAGTTCCTAGAAAGCCATCTTTTTATAATTGAGGGCCAGAGTTAATAAAAAAATCCTTGAAGGGGGAAAAAAAAAGCTCTTAGTGGCCCGAATATTTATTCCATATAGCAAGTTTGGCTATTATTATTAAACATGCAAAACTGATCTAGAGATATGCAAAAGTTTTTGTTTAAACACAGCCTTATTGAATTAAAATTTGCATGCTATTCAACTTACAAAGTGCATGATACAATAGATTTTAGCATAGTGATGGACTTGTATAACTATGACCATAATCAAAATTTAGATCATTTTTGTTATCCGACAACAAAAGATTCTGTCCATTATGTATTATCTCCCACTAAATCTAGAAAACCATTGAACTCTTCTCTGCCTTCATAGATTTATCTATTCTGGAATTTTATTTATTTATTCATTCATTTATTGTATTTAAAGTAGATCATACTCATTGCAACAAAAAGATCCTAACATGTCCAAAGAAATGGAAATCCTGCATAGTGAGCTCTTACACCACATAGGAGTGAAATTGGAAACTAACAGCAGAAACATACCTGGGACACAATAACTTTTTTCTACTCCCCCTTTTCCTATCATCTGTCCTCTATTTCATATTTTATTTATATTTTAATTTTTTTCTATAAGAAAAAAAGATGACATGTTAAACTTTATGTGTCTGATTTGCTGTACTTATCACATAACTTCAAGGTGCATCAATTTTGTACAAATAACTCAAACTTATCTTTCTTTACAGTGGAGTAGTACTCTTCTGTATATAAATACCCATTTTCTTTATCCATTCAACTGTGGATGGGCATATAGGTTCTTTCCAAGATTTGGCTAGTATGAATTGTGTTGCTATATACATGGGTATACATACATCATTTTTGGTATGATGTTTTAAATTCTTTTGGGAAGAAACCTAAAAGGCAAACAACTGGGTCAAATGGAATTTCTCTTTTTATATTTTTAAGGAATTTCAATACTGATTTCTATAGTGTTTGTATCAGTGTACAATCCCACCAAAAATGGAGAAGTGTTCCCTTCTTCTGAAGCCTCACCAGCATTTGTTAGTTGATTTCTTGATGGCAACCACACTTTCTGGGGTGTTTTAATCTGTATTTTTCAAGTGGCAGCAATGCTGAACACTTTTTTCATGTATTTAATGTTTAAACAACAAATTTTCCTGATTATTGAGGTAGTTGGTGATTCTCTCCATTCTTACTGTGAATTATATAACTAAATTTGGAGTTTAGTTTACTTAATATCATTAACTTCTTTATTAATTTAACCATTAATTATATGCATTATTATTATTATTATCATCATCATTATTGATTTTTTAAGGCAGGATGTTACAATGTAGCTCAGGCTGGCCTTGAACTTACTGTGTATTCCAGGATGGCCTCAAACTCATGACAATTCTTCTACATCAGCCTTCCAAGTACTGGGATTACAGAGTGTGCCACCACACTTGGCTAACTACATTAATTATTTTCCCATTGTATATGAATTGTTTTATTTTATTGCAGAAGCTTTACTTAGTTAAAATAACACTTTTCATTTCACAAAATTTAAAATTAAATAGTTAAATCTTGTATAAATAAAATACTAATAGAAGCCACTTACTATTTTATATACAATGTTTGAAGAATTTAAGTAAAATGTTTTATACAGCTAAATAGGATTAATTATAAAACATAAGTAATTGGCTTTAACTAATTTTTTTAACTATGAGGATTTTTTTCCATTAACAAATCATGTTGATTAGCAACAAAAGACATTAATTTTTTCTCTCTCTCTTTTTTTTTTAATCAAAATGAAACTCCAGACCTTGTACTGTGAGGCAGGTGGCCGAACCACTGAAATAAATCCCTGGCCCTTTCTTTTGGTATTTTATTTTATATTAAAATTAATGTTTGTTGGATATGCCCCTAGTATAGGTTAAGTATTAAAAATAATATTTCAACAAATTCTATTTTAAAAGGTACACTCTTTGACAAATGGCTAGATTACTTACTTGTGAGTACATTGAGTACACGACACAATCCCTTGTTAGAGATAAGTCCCAGGCCTTGTTCATGCTGGAAAAACCTACACGTTAAATCTGTTTTGAATTATTTTTGATAATTTATTTGTCGTATCACTTTTTACATGCACATTTGATGTGTCTGGTGTTTACAAGCTGCAGAATCCTACTGGAAATATTAGCAAACAAAAAACTTACCATATTCAGGGATTTTGGGTCATTTTATGGCTACTTTTGTTGTTGTTGTTGTTACTTGATTTTCTGGTACAAGATGACTAGTTAGATATTTCTGTAGTCGGCTTGGGAGATTTTTCGGATTCTTTATTGCTATGCTTTAAAATATCTAGAAGCACTGCTATGTTCTTGAGTTTTTAAATTCAATTTTGTAACCAATTTTTCTCTTTAACTACAATATTTCTATAATGCCAGCTACAACTACAATTGAAATTGGGGCTTTATGTAAGTGACTGATTACTCACATTATCAAAGCAAGTGTACAGCTGCACAAATATTTGCTCAGTTACAAAATGACTTGGGAAATCAACAGTTAGTATAGAGTCTGAAATACTAACTTTTATATTAAAAATTAAAACTGATTCTAAAAACTCAGATAACCTTAGCTTTCCACAATAGCAAACTCTCTTACTAGGGGAGTTATAAGTTTTTAAATTTGTTAATATTTTTGACTTTGTCATCCAATTTAAAGGTAAAAGTGTGCCTATCTCATAGCATTCAGGGGGTAAATGTAAAGAAGCAACGTTTGAAATTCTTCTGGCACATTGCCGGCAGCACAGTCATTACTCTAGCAGTAAAGAATTTATGTGATCACCAGTTTTTATTTTTCTCTGTTTGCACATGCAAGAAAATGACCTCTCGCTAATAATGTGAGACTGACTTGTTCTGACCTAGGAAATGAAGTCGTGCTAGGGCAGTGAAGGAATGGAGAGCGCGTCCTACTGCTGGGCCTCTCTTCTGCCAGGAAAGCCACAGAGGCTTCATGGAGAGAAGGCAGAGCAGGAGGAAAGGGCCATGCTGAGTTGCGTTGGAGGGGGGTGAGAGGGCCCACCCTGTGCACCTCTGGGTAAGAGAGAAGGGCTTATCATCTGACTAATGCATGGATATATCATACTGAGACTAGTTCACAACAATGTAGTGAAATTATATGATGAAAATGCCAGTATTAAATATAAAATTTTCTATTACTTGGTTATGTGCGAAACAAGAAGCAAAACTGTTATATTTTACAAAGTCTTCTTTCTCTAATGATTTATGCAAAGAAAATAGATTCGGTTACTGCTTAATTTGTCTAAAATATTAACCTTGTCATAAATTGGAGTTACTATTGATTTTTAACATTGCTTTTGCTTATAAAATAAAAACGATATCTGAAAAAAAGCTAGTAGTACAGACTTTCAAAGAGTTGAACTTATAAAGATATGACATCCATGGCTAAGCCTATAAAAATGTTATCATCAACTGGACGTGGTGGCGCACGCCTGTAATTCCAGCACTCGGGAGATTGAGGCAGTAGGATTGCTGTGAGTTCAAGACTAGCCTGGGCTACATAGTGAGTTCCAGGTCAGTCTCAACTATGTAGTGAGACCCTGTCTCAAAAAACAAAAATGTTATAATCTTATCATCCTCTGGATACACACACAAACACACACACACACACACACACACACACACACACACAAAACCTCCCTTCATTTCACCAAAGTGAACAAGTGACTTTGTGCGGTAATATCCAATATCCATGATTACAGTGGTGGCCTCGTTTTTATGCTGAGAAGAGTGATCCTCCACGTGAAAGTTTTGTTTAACTTACTGCTCAGTTAGGAAGTAGTTCTTAAATTACAAAGGCCTTCTGAGTCACACTGCCTTTACCCTCTCCATCTACTGTTGCTTACTCATCTTGGAGGAACCAAATTCATGGTCTCTGGTCTCTGGGCCCTGCAGGGTTATATGATTGGTAGCAGTGTTCTTCCTGGATACAGCGTCTGTTCCTACTGTTGTTTACTCAGCTCTGTCAAGGGCCTGGGTGACTACAATGCCAGACACATAAACGTAGTTATTTGTGCTTTTCTTCTCCTTCAGTGTTTTGGAAAGTCATAAGAAGTTCTGCTACTTGATCACTTGTGCTTCTGTGGCTAAATTAAGTATCAAATTTATAAATCCTTGCCTAATGTTAATAATTATTAGATTTTAACATTCTGTGTGAATTATTTGAAACTCCAAGAGCTGTGACTTCTATGGATATTTTCAAGTTGAGAGGATGTACATATTTCATTTACTGAAATTACATTTACTTTACATGGAATGAATTTTTTTTTCCTTTAAAAATAAGACCATTAATTATCTGCTTGTGGTTTTAACATCAGCCTCTGCTGCAAGATCTGTACTGTTGGAGTGAGATGGAAAACCTGGTGCACTTTACTGTCTTAACAGGGGTACAAAGACTAACATTGGACATATTATAAATGCTGCATCTATACAGACACATTAAATACACACTTACATTAAATGAAATAATTAAAATATTTAGTAAAATCTGTTACCACCCTCCATAGTAAGATATGTGATTAAACACTAATACATTTTTATTCTCAATTTATTAAATTCAATATTTTTCCTAAATTAAAGATGAATATTATCAACTTTCTGGTAAGGGTAGGAGGTATGCATATTGTGATGGGATAAGAACTTATATGATAGTTTTCCACTCTGAGTGCTATTTGTCTCCCATATTTTGGAGGTTGATGTCTTCAGTCTTTCATCTTCAGTGAATCTCTTCAGCCACACCCAGAACTACTCTAAACCAATCGGTTGGGTATTTTTTACTTAAGTTGACATAGCAGTTCACTATTACCAAGAAAATCACTACCCAAAGAAAAACGTGTAAAACTTTAGCTTCTAAAGATATACAGTGAAAATAAATTTAAAAACAAGAAGAAGAAACAGAACAGATAACAATAAGAATTCTATAGTGGCCATATTCATAAATGCTCTAGGCAGAGATACAATGTATACTCACGTCACTGCCTTTGATATTTAAAAATTTCAAGTGAAAATTTCAGACGGATTTCTTGGAGGGAGTGAAAAGCATGCTGCATTTAATATGGAAGGCTAGTAATGACATAATTTATAATATAATTTTTGAAAAGTGAAATATCTGAAGAGAAAGAGTATGTAATATAATATTGAAACTAATAATTAGGAATTAGGAAAAAGACTTACCTTACAATTAATAATATTCAGAATATTGTAAAGATTAGTGGCTCAAAAGATAAATCACTATAAAAAGGTAGAATACATTTCATGCATGTATGAATATTAAAATGTGGTTAAAATAAAGTGCAATTTAGAAGTTTGTGTTTTATTGGATAAGTGCTGCTGAAGATTTTCACTATAATTTTAAAAGAAAGTAATTAGATAATGTGTTTTAAACATGTTGAGTGAGTAGTAGATATATTATATCTAGTTCTGTGCTTGATAAATATTTAAGTACAAGCAGTGAAATAATAGGCTACTAGATAAAAGAGCAGATGATACCAACATGAAGCCATATACAGAAAGAAAAAAGATAAAAAAACTTCAGATATGTAATACATCTCTGTGAATTAAGGAAAAACAATTTAAAGAGAGTAACTCCAATTTTTCACTTAGATTTGTAAAAGTTTTGAAAGATTATATGCTTTGCTATTGAAGATAAAGCATGTTAGTCCAAGTGTAAATCATGATCATTTATAAATATAATAATTTGTGTCTCCACTGTATAAAGTGTATTGTGTTTTCAGCAAGGCATTTTAGACACACAACAACCCATGTATTCTGCAGAAATAAGACACAATCTGTGTGTGTGTGTGTGTGTGTGTGTGTGTGTGTTGCTTCATTTGTTATGGGGAAATAGTTGAGAGAAAAACTCATACAAACTTATAAATGACTGGATAAATTCTAGCAAATACATACAATACATACCTAACAGAAAGTAGACTGAGAAAGTGAATTGAAAAAGTAATTTGGTGTGTATGTGTTGATTTGGAAAAAAATTCATGACCTAATGTTTACCAATACAAGCATTGCTGCACAGACCTTCAGCTTCAGTGACCTGGACTTTAGGTCAGTGTGACAGTGACACACATTCAATGGCAGACATAATTCATTTTGGCCTTTTCCTGGGCTGGGGCTACACATTACAGCCCCCAGCCAGCTATGTGAGCATGGGGGTGAAGCACCGATATTCCACAGTGCACTGTGCTGCAAAGCTGTGCTCCTCAGATTAGGTGGCTTTTGTCTGGGTGGCTTTTGTGAGTTGTAGTTTCTGTTTTTTTGGTTTTTTTTTTTTTTTTTGTACCGGGGATTGAACTCGAGTCCTTGCGCTTGCAAGGTAGGCCACCGAACCGCTGAGCTAAATCCCCAGCCCATGCGAGTTGCAGTTTCAACTTGCAATGAGTTTTCTGAGACACCATCATGAGTGAAAGAGAGTCTGAATAACAGGTAGCAGGTAAGTAGAAAGACATGACTGATAGAAAGATATGAATTAATTCTGCCTAAAAAATACAAAAGTATATATTTTTAGTTTTTTTATATTTAATTATAGGAAAACAGAATGTCAAGAGTTTGGTAAACATTATTTTGGAGTAAATCATGCAGGAAAAAGATTTTGAAAATAACCTGTATCTACATGGATTCCTGGAGTCTCACATTTTTCTCCTTTTCTGTCCTTCACTATTTTCTGTTAGTAGGGATAGGTGTGTTCATGTGCATATTGCTAATAGCTCACCTTTTGTGTTTATAAGTCAGTGAACTGAGAAGAGCCACCACTGGACAAATAGTTTTAGTTTTTTTTTAAACTGAAACCTTGGCTTTGACCTGGATTCAGAGGCTTACAGGAAAGCAAGTGGTTTTCTTCAATAATTTGAAAACTATTTTTTATGTATATAGAGAAAAAAAAAAGGTTTATTCGGTACCTAGAGGTGTGGAAATTAGTGGAGAATATTAAAAAATACCTATTTTTCCAGATTTTGTTTTTAGTTTTCTAGTACACAAATATCACATTCCTTATGGCACATTGGTACGTAGAATGACACATCTTAATTTTTTAGCCACTGCCCTTCCTCCATTGCTCCTCCATCCTTAATCTCCATCCCATGTGAGAAAGATGTATCTCCCTAATTTTTAGTACATGTCCCCTATTTAGATCTTTATATTTTTGAGTTCATCATGTAACAAACTGAAAAATTTTTCCTTTTGTATCTGATATATTTCACTTAACATTATGGACAAAAGATGAATCTCTTTTCCCATCAATAATGCAGGAGGATTTCTTTTTTTAACTTGCTAGCATTTGTTAGTTGATTTCATAAAGATAGTCATTCTTTCTAGAGTAAAATGGTATCATAGTATAGCTTTATTTGTATTTATCCAATGGCCAGCTAATGAATTTTTCACATATTTATTAGATTTGTACTTCTTCTGAATAACAATTATTTATTGACTGACTAAATGCGTGTTTAGTTTTTGGAGAACTAATTTTTATCTCTTTGTATATTATTGATATTAGTCTTCATTCTGAAGAATAATGGGAAATTTTTTCCCATTCTTTAGGATGTCTTTTTACTTGGTTGATTGTTTCTTTTGCCATTTTAAAGATTTACAATTTGATATGATTAAATTTCTTGATTCTAGCTACTATTTCCTGTGTAATTGGGTTACTCTTAAAAGTACTGGCTTAAGTCTCTGACCCCAAGAGTGTTACCTATTGTATTATACATCCAGAAGATCGTTTCTGTCTTAACATTTAGATATTTGATCTATTTTAATTTTGGTTTATTATGACTATATATAGTGTTTACACACGCACACACACACACACACACACACACATACAATCTTGTGCATGTGTATAGCAAATTTTTCGCAGCACTCTTTTGTGAAAAGACCATCTTTTCTCTAATTTATATTTTGGACCCTTTGTCAAAGATGAAATAGCTGAATGTGCCTTAGGTCGTTTTTGCATTCTCTATTCTGTTCTTTGATCCATACGTCTGATTTTGTGCATGTACCTTACTGTTTTTATCACCTTAGCTTTGTAGTATACCCTAACTTCAACTCCTGTGATATCTCCTGGTTTGTTCTTATGCAGCCTATTGGTCACGATGTATGATCTTTTGAAGATTTGTTGTATTATGTTTGTAAGTATCTTGTAGAGATTTTTGCATTTGAACTCATTAAAGACATTGGACTATCATATTCTCTCTCTCTCTCTCTCTCTCTCTTTCTCTCTCTCTCTGGTTTTGGAGTCTTGGTGATACTAGCTTCCAGGAATGAATTTTGAAGTATTCTTTAATTACATGTTATTAAACAGCTTGAGTAGAATTGGTATTAGTTCTCCGGCAAAGTTCTTGTCAAATGTAATGAATCCATCTGAATCTTTCCTTAATTGGTAGGTTTTTATTTACTGCTTCAGTTTTATTGCCTGTTTTTGGATTATTCAGTTTTTGTATCTCTTGGTTTAGTTTGGTAATTCATAGAAATTTTGTAATCCATTCATTTCTTATGAATTCCCCAATTAATGGCTTACTGGTTTTAAAGTAGTTGCTAATGTTTTGAATTTCTGTGATGTCTATTGTGATTTTATGTTTTTCATTTCTAATTGCATAAATTTTTTTTCCTATTTTTCTTCTGTAAGATTGGCATAGGGTTTGTCTCTTTTCTTTATTCATTCAAAGAACAAGCTCTTCAATTCACTGATTCATTTTATGGTTTTTTCTTTGTTTGTTTATTTCAATTTCATTGATTTCTGCTCTGATCTTTGTAATTTCCTTCCTTGTAATGGCTTTGGGTTGAATTGATCTTGATTTGCTAGGACTGTAAGGCGCATCATGAAGTTATTTATTTGAGCTCACTTCATTTTTTTTTGATTTGGGCATTCAGAGCTATGAACTTTAATCTTAGAACTGCTTATATTGTGTCCCATAGAATTTGGAATGTTGTAGCAGAATTAGTGTTCGTTTTAGGAACTGTCTCTTTCTATCTTGATTTCTTCTCCAAGCCACTGATTGTTCAAGAAGGTATTTTGTAATTTCCATATTTTTGCACTTTCTGTGCTTTCTTTTTCCATTGATTTCTAGTTTCATTACACAATAATCTGATAATATTCATGCTGTAATTTTAAATCTTTTGCATTTACTTAAACATGCTTTGTTGCCTTGTATGTGGTCTGCTTTGGAGAAAGTTCCATGTGCTGCTGAGAGGAATATATATTCTCTAGTTGGGTGGAAAACTCTCCAGATATCTATTGAGACTATTTTTTCAAGGGTTTCATTAAACACTGATACTTGCTTGTTGACTTTTTGTCTCATCGGTCTGTCTAGTTGTGACCTTAGGGTAGAAAGTTCTTGCACTATTATTGTGTTTATTTGTATTTGATCATTTATTTTAAGTATTACTTGCTTTAAAAAGTTGGGTGCTCCATTATTTGGGGCATATATATTAATAATTTTTACCTTTTTTGAAATTGTGCTCCTAACCAATGTGTAGTAACCTTCCTTGGCTCTTCTAATCAGTCCTGGTTTGAAGTCCACTTTGTCTGAATTTGGGATAGCTATTTCTACTTGTTTTGGGGTCCCTCTGGTGTGGAAAATAGTTTTCCATACTTTTTCATAGATTTTTAGTTTATGAACCTCTTGTGGGTTAAATGTATTTCTTGCATACGGTACATCAGGGTGGTTTTCCCCTTGATCTACTTCAATCTGTGTTGTTGATTAGGGAATTGAAACCATTTACTTCAGAGTTATTACTGAAATTTATTGAATGATCCCAGTCATTACATTGTGTTACTAATTCCTTTTCTTTTTCTTCTATTAAACTGCTCACCCTACTTTATGTGTTCATTCTACTAAAACTTTTGTTGTTGTTAGTTTCATTGTTTCTTTCTAGGGTATCCTTGAGAATGTTTTTGGGTGCTGGTTTGGCTGTCATAAATTTTTTATGTGCACTGTATAATGGAAATATCTTAATTTTGTAACAATTATGAAGGGCAGTTTTTCAGGGTACATCATTCTCAGGTGGAAGATACTTTGTTTTAGGGACAAAGACACTTCACTCTCTCCTGTTCAGGCCTTTCAGGTATGAGTGGAGAAGTCTGCTGTAATTCTAATGGATTTGCCTTTATACACAAGCAATAGCCCTATGACAGACTCTGTCTAAACTTTGAGGCAGTTTCAAACACTTTGGAAGTGCAATCAGAGGTTTGTTGCAGGCTAGAAAAATATAAAGATAGTATTGGCCTCAGAGAAAATTAAATAGTATCATTAAAATTTAGCGATAATATATTTGTTTAATTTTGTAATTATTTACCATTTTTACATGAGAATGAACAATTAAAAGTATTCAAAGAGGGAAAATATTATTTACATTTAAACAGCTATATTTCTAGCATGTTGAAAGTCATGATTCACCCAAGTAAATTTGTGTATGTAAAATGTTAAGGTATGAAAGAAAAAAGAATTGGGCAGGGCCTTAATGAATCTGGTGACATTTCTTGTGGGTAGATTAGATATATATGGGTATGGATATGAATACTGATAAAATTTTGGGTCTTTTTTTTCTTTTCTTTTAGTTAATGTATCATTAGAAGCATTATTTGCTAAAGATAATTTCATTTGCAATAGTGAGGATGATGCTTATATTTGAACCAGATTATGAGGAATAAAGAGACTGTTTGGATGTAAAAAATTGTCAAGGGCCAAGGAATTAGCCCTGGTTAATTGGATAAAATCATTATATTCCCATCACAAAGCTTCTAATTCTTTATGAAAGAATATAATATTTTGGTTGCTTGACATCCTCTGGAACCATAATAACACCATAATCATTTAATCATTTAATAGGATTGGATTTAGCATAAAGCTCACACACTTAAGGAAACAGAATACAATCAAACTAAGGATTATACAAAACCAACACTCTTGATGTTTTAAATGACCTTAATTTGTAATTAGTAATTAAATAAAGGTGACAGAAATGGGTTGGAGTTTTATGAAGAATGACTATCAAGAGTTTACAAAAAGTAATAACTCACTTCCAGTAGCATCCATTTCATAATAAATAATAAAAATAAGAATGACTATATTCCTTTTTGAAGTGTATTTAAATGTGTAGGGATTATAACCACTTGTGTAGATTGCAAATGATTTCAGTTAGTGTAGTCTATCTGGGAATGTAAATATCATTTACTAGGTCAAAATTCAATAAAAATTTTGGAGAATCAATATTTTAATAAGATAAAGAAATGAGTAACTAACAATAGATTTAATACTGAAATGAGAGAATGCACTGAAGATTACACATGGTAAAGTCTGGCAGCAAATCCTTCTCTTGAGACTTGAAATTAAGACACTTGGAAAACAACCAAGTGAAGGGAAAGGAAGTACAGTTCCAGCAATTAAGAAAAAGTCATCAGGAAAACTGAAAATGACAGAGAAATTGGAAAAACTGAAAACAACACCAGGAAAGAAGCAATTTGGAATACTAAACCCAGCTCCTAGGGAGGATATCCTGTATTCACGAATACAAGGTCAGACTCCAGAGTACCAATGGCCCAGGGAGAAACTACAGACTAGCAGCACTAACCTCAAGAAAAGTTCAGTTATTGTAAACTGCAAATGCACCATGGTTTTTCCTCTGAAAGTTACTCCTTCCACACAGAAGGCTGGAGGGAGTTGGAGAAGAAATTTGCTGTAGTATGAATGATACATGGGAGTGATATTATCAGAAGCCATTTAAGAAGGATTTCTTAAGACTGCAAACAGAGAAATCAGATTAAAAAAATTACATTTGCCTCATCTTGGGCTACAGAAAGACACCTCTTGAGTAAGGGAGCCAGAATATAAGCTCACAGTCCATAAAGCTAGTTGGAGACAGCAGCGCCTTGGGGTGCACAGAAGGGCAGAAACTAAGTGCTGCTGGAGCCAGTGTAGACCTATAGCAAGCACCACACCCCTGACTGATTGTGACCAATGGGGAAGGTGAGAGAAGAGTGAAAACTAGGTGTGGAAACAAAATAAGATCTAGTTGTGACACACACACCCCCACCCATATCTGGTGAATTCAAATACCACTGGCCCTGGAATAAAACCTCTCACCTAAACTTTTGGAGGAATTTTTTGGCTCCTTTTTCTTTATTTTATTTGTTTTGATTTTGTGGGGTAGTTTTTTTTTGGGGGGGGGTTGTTGGTCCCATCCTTTGATATTTGTTTTTATTCTATTTTGCTTGTTTTTCCTCTATCTTTTTCTGTTATTTTACCCAATTCTGTTAACTTTATTTTATTTTTTAATTGGATTTTTAATTTCACTTTTTCTTTCTTCCTCATCTTCCTTTTTCTATTGTTAAAGATAGTATAGTTTTACCTAATATTGGTTCATATGGTATGAAAATAACTAGTTTGTTTTTTACTCTATTTTTCTTGCTGATTTCTTTTTCATTATTAATGGTGGCATAGTTGTTATTTTTAGCATTTTTTACTTTATGCCATTATCTAGTTTGTATTGTCAATATTACTGCAGCTTGTTTTCTCTTCTCTGAGTAATGCTGGGGATCAATCCTCCAGGAGATATTTGGAGACTCAGAAGACCTTCAAATATTATGCTAAAAATCATGAAGAGTGGTATCAACACCAAGATACAACCAACGAAAGACACACCACACACGGAGAGACTCTAAAGAGATCCCCACAGCAGTGAGAGAATTTATCTACTCTAGCTGGTTATCTAACCACAGTGAAAAAATAAGAGAAACATGAAAGTGAAGCAATACAGTGTCCTTCAAGATGCCTCACTCCCCCAAAGCTGATTTCATTTGTGCTAAAGAAGAAAATGTAGGCAATTTAAAAAGCAAATGTTTGAAACATTTGAAGAAATAAAGACCTACAAAAATGCGTAAAATATTTGCAATCTGAAAGATCAGTTAAGCTTAAGTAAACAGGTAAAGGGTTTTACTGATAGACTATTGAAGGAGCTTAAGGAAGAAAGAATAAGTGAATTGATTGAAACAAGACAATACAACACATGCCTGACCACATTGGTAAGGAGCTAGTAAGTATGATGAGAAAACAAGCCAAAACAGAAGACTGGAAAAATGAATAGAATTCATGGATAGTAGACTTGATCAGTGTGAGGACAGACTATCAGGAAAAGAAGATAAAGTAGCGATAGTACATCATAAAAAGTGATACCCTAAAAATGAAAAGGCACCATGGAAGCTGAATCCAACAGCTGCTGGATAACTAAAGGAACCCTCAGAAATATGGAAATAAAGTAAAATTAGAAGTTTACTCAAAAATATATAAATCTACTTACTGAATCATAGTGAAACCTTTTCCAGATCCAGGGAAAGAATCCAATATTCAAATGCAAAAGGCATTCAGAGCCCCAAATAGCCATGAACAGAAAGGAATCTCTCCACCACACATCATAATCAAAATTCAAGAAACTCTACCAAAGGAGAAAATACTGCAAATTATTAGAGAATCATAGCAATTAGTCTATAAAGGGAGGCCTTTCATAATTGCTGCAGATTTTGCATCACAAACCTAGGCTAGGAGACTGTGGAGCAAAGTTTTTTCCAATCTCTAAAAGAAAACATCAGTGTAGACTGTTGTATCCTGCAAAATTAGCCTTCAAAATTGACAGTGAAGATTTTCCAAGACAAATCCTAAAGAAACATGACCATTAAACAAACCAATATTGCAGAAAATTCTTAAAGGGACCCTAGACAGACACAGAGAGGCCAACAGCACCAAGGGCCCAAAGAAAATAAATGCTAGAGTAGCTATCCTCTTTTTTATACTCAAGACTCTATGCCAAAAGTGATCAGAAGAAATGAATGTGGCCACCACATAGTAGTAAAGAGGACAATTCACAAGAATAGATAATAATTGTAAATATCTTTGTAACAAATATCAGTGTACCTAACTTCATAAAACAAAAAACTACTAGTCTTAAAAGGATAGATACACATGAATACAATCGTAGTGCTGAACTCGATACTCTAATCTCACATTTAGATAGGTCTCCAGACAAAAATAATCAACAAAGACATATCAGATTGAATCACATCATTTAAAAATAGACCTAACAGATATCTACAGAGTGATCCATGAAACAATAGAATGCACACATTGCTCAACAGCACACATAAACTTTTGCCAAACTAGATCATACATTAGGTAATAAAGCATACTTGAATACCACAAAAGAATTGGAACCATCCTCTGAATACTGTTGTAAGATAGCATTATGAAGCTAAAAAGCAACAGGAAACAAAGCCAGAGCAACTTCATAAACACATGGGGATTATATAATACACTACTGAATATTCAATGGGTAGAAGAAATCACAGAAGAAATCAAAACGTTTCTAGAATAAAATGCCAGTTGAAGCACATCTGTGGCTTGTGTCTAGCTGTTCCTCACAAGCCTAATGCAGGCTTTTTCAAAGGTAACTAAATCTGGAATGTGCTGGGATTAAGGGCCGGTGAGTACTATATCACTACACATGAGTGATTAATTTGATGCCATCCTAATCCCAGTAGTTTAAATAAGATAAAATGAGTGGAGAGACACTGTTAAGGTCCCTTGTTGCCTTTGCTACC
Organism: Fukomys damarensis; assembly: GCF_012274545.1. Taxonomy (NCBI): domain Eukaryota; kingdom Metazoa; phylum Chordata; class Mammalia; order Rodentia; family Bathyergidae; genus Fukomys; species Fukomys damarensis. Next base: position 50,182,959 of record NW_022900947.1, on the reverse strand, counting down.
TTGTGGGCTCCATGCACCTTTTTTGCTCTGTGTTAACTCTTCCATCTCATTGCTTTCACTGCTTCTGCCCACATGAACAGTTGTTCCTTTGCATCCTGCTTTGGAGCCAGCAGAGTATGAACTGAAACCTCCTTAAAATTTAAGCTAAATAAACTTTTTCCCCTTTAATTTGGGGGTGTTAGGTGTTTTGTCTCAGCAAAAAGAGAAAAATAACTAACACAACAACATATCAAAACCTACAGGACACAGCAAAAGCACTTCTAAGTGGGAATTCTATAGCTATGAATGCACTCAGAAAAAGAATAGTATGATACCAAATACATAGTATAATCATGCATTTCCAGTTTCTAAAAGTAAAAGAAAAATCCAAATCTAAAGCTAATAGAAGGAAAGAAGTTGTGACTATTAGAATAGAAATTAATTAAATTGAGACAAAAAGCCATACAAAGGATCAATGAATCAAGGAGTTGGGTCTTCGAGAGGAAAGAGATTTGGGGATAGGCACGCATAGGAGGAAGGGAAAAAAGAAGAAGTTAAAAAGGATCAAGATGTGATATATGAAGCTGGGCATGGTGGCTCATGCCTGTAATACCAGCACTCAGCAGGCAGTGGCAGGAGGACTGCCACTAGTTGGAGGCCAGCCTGAGGTACATAATGACTTCAGGGGCAGCCTGAACTATAACGTGAGACACTTAAAAAAAAAAGATGCTACATGTACAGAGGCCAATACTCACACGCTATGTATCTCAAACACATACCGATAAAAAGAACAATATTCACTAAATCCATTGTATAATTTCACAATATAATTTAAAAAGCTACTTCACTACATCTATTAATTACACAGTGATATCAGGTCTATGCATAAGTAACTATAAAATAAAAGAAAAGGCAGCATTTAAATAAGATCATTTATCAACTCTAAAATATTAGCTCTTTTAGCAATTTGAATTTTATTAGGCATATTGATTTATTCTATTTAATTTATAATTGTACAGTTATTCATTATGATCTGTAGCATTGTCAAAGAATGTTTTCATCTCCCTCCTTAAATAGCTAATTTGTATGTTTGTTGATTGTACAAAATGTGGCATTGGTTCTGGCATAAAATGTCATCTTAAAAATTTATGTCTTCTAACAATTGGCAAGTTTCTTATTAAGCAGAATAGACTGCTCAGAAGAGCCCAGCTTTTGAGTAATATATCATGTTTGTGCTTTTTAACCAAAGATCCATTATGTGAACACTGCAGCACTACTTCAGTTCCAATGACATATGGGATAATCTATCATGAATGTTAAATCTTCTTGAATTCCTTGAAGAATTCTACACCTGCTAAAGAAGTATGAGATTAAGAATAGAAGTGGGCTGAGTTCTACTGGAAAGTCCTTTGGTAAGGTACTTGTACTACCCTTATTTCTCTGACTAGAAAACTAACAGAAATCATGAAAGTCTCTATTATGTGAAGCACATGAGTCAGTTATTTTTATGCCAAATTAAAAACAAATTAAGGATGTGAATATTTCAATTAAGTATAAGAATTTTGGGCAGTGAACAATATTTTATCATTTCTGTTAATGAAAAATGTTCTAAATAATAGTATCTGAAAGAAAAGATATTTAAACAGTTCCTCTCTCTTTTTTTGGTACGGGGATTGAACTTGGGTCCTTGCGCTTGCAAGGCAGGCCACCGAACCACTGAGCTAAATCCTCGGCCCCAAAACAGTTCCTCTCTAAGAGAAGCATTCGGTTACATTAATGAAGTTACCTTCTTTAAATTTAGGAATAAAAATAAAAGTCCTATTTTAATAGTCAGTCCTTAAGTTTCCTTTCTCATGTATGAACAGCAAATGCATTACATATTTTTTAAATGGAACTAAGAAAACAACAACAACTTTTGCTTAATATGTAGCTTTGCAGGAAAATGTGTGAGTATGCTAATCCCTGAGAAGACCTTATGCCAGCAATAGGAATGACCAGCAATGAATAATCTATTACTGTATTCTTTAGATAATTCAATGCTTAAATAAAGCACTGTGCTGGAGAACACCAAGGGAAACTGTAAACACATGTTATATTTTTGTGACTCCTCTAATACTTTGCAAGAAAAAATATAGAGTATACATACATCTAAATACATAATTTAGATATATTCATAAAATCAGGCTGAAGGAAAACTAGTGACTAAAATTGGGGCTATATTGTCTTTCCACAAAAGATGTGGCTACATCACATTTATACTTTAATTCCTTCAAAATTTCCACCAAATCCTGAGATCAAAACAATCTTAGCAATGCTGGAAGGCTGCTTTTTCTATTAGTCCAGTCTCTTCTCAAACTTTTGTACCAGATAGGTTTTCCTGAGTACAATGACTTTCTTTTAGTCTCCGTAGTTTCATTTTTTATGTTTTATTTAGTTTCTGAAACACAATACTGTACATATTTATGGTATCATTCAATGTTTTGATATGATATATATTGTGCAATGTTCAAATTATGATGATTAGTTTGTGGTCATACCACACTGATCACTCTAGACCTTGCCCATTATATTTCTGTACCACATTTTCTTCTTCTATTCATTTACTAATGGAATTTAGATTGGCCTCCTATATAGCTTATTGTGACATTGTCAAAGTAAAAATGGGAGCATAGATACCTCTTTGAAATACAGATTTTATTTCATTTGGAAGATATATCAGTTAGGGGATTGTCAGATCACGTGGTAATTTTATTTTTAACTTTGAGGAATTAGTTTGTACGTTTTTCCACAAGGGCTATACTACTTTATTTTCCTATAAAAAACTCATGGATAAAACTTCTCCAAACCTAGCCAATACCTACTATTTTTGGTCTTTAACAGCAGCCATTCTAACTGGAGTAGGGTGGCCTCTTGTGGTTTTGTTTATTCTTCCTTAGATGACTAGTGATGCTAAATATATTTTCATATATTTGTTGCCCATTTTATGTCTTTGTGGAGAATGTTCAATTCTAGTTATTGGGATTTTCTCAAATTTATTATTATTATTATTTCTCATTGAGTTTATTGGTATACAGTACACTTACATTCATCATTGGACTCTTGTACCTTTACATGCAAATCTTGGTTCTCATTTTTCCCCATACTCCTGCCCTCCATTCACCCCCTCCTCCTTTCCCTATTTTCAAATCTTTATTTCCATCTTTTCATTATCTCACATTTTTTTCTTTTCCCTTATTTCCTTTCCCCTAACCTTCCCACTTCCCCTACATCTTTAGCCCTTTTCTTTCTATTTAACCATTGTCAATTATAACATTAGGATCTTATTTACAATTATAATTTTTCACACCAGAGAAACTATTCTGTATTTACATGTGTGACTTATTTATTTGAATTAAGAGTATATCCTCATTATGTATCCATTTTTCTATGAATGACTCTAATTTTTCATTCTTTATGACTGAGTAGTATGCCATTTTATAGAAAAAAACATATCTTCTTTATCTAGTCTCCAAATGATGGGCAAATGGGCTGTTTCCAAGTTTCAGCTATTACGAACTGTGCCACTGTAAACATGGGTGAGCATATATCACTGTAGTATTATGCTTTTAATTCTTTTGGAAAGATACCAGCATAGGGATAGCTGGGTCAAATGGAACCTCTAATCCTACTTCTTTGAGGTATCTCCATATTCATTTCCATAGTGGTTGCACCAGTCTGCACTCTCACCAACAATGGAGAAGGGTTCCTTTCTCCCCACAACACCACCAACATTTCATATCGATTGATTCCTTGATAGCAGCCATTCTTTATAGGGTGAGGTGGAATCTCAATGTTGTTTTCAGCTGTATATCTTGAATGAACAGTGATGTGGAACATTTTTTCATATATTTACTTGATGCTTTTACTTCTTTGTCTGAGAAATGTCTGCTCATTTCAGATGCCTTTTTTTTTTTTTTTTTTGGTGCCAGGGATAGAACTCAGGCCCTTGCACTTGCAAGGCAGGCACGGGAACCACTGAGCTGAATCCCTAGCCAGATGCCCATTTTTTTAATCCAGTCTTTATATTTGGGGCATCTGATTTTTTTGAGTTCTTTATATATTCTAGATAATAGTCTTTTGTCTGAGGAACAGCTGGTACAAATTTTTTTCCCACACTGTAGGTTGTCTCTTTGTTCTGTTGATGGTTTCCTTTGTAGTGCAGAAGCTTTTTTATAAGATAAGATCCAAGTTGTTATTCCTTTGTGCCAGTTCCCGTGCTACTGAGGATTTGTTCATAAAGTCTTTTCCTATGCCAATGTCTTCAAGAATTCTACCTAACTTATCTTCAAGCAAATTTAGTATCTTTTAAAATATTAAGATATTTAACCCACTTGGATTTTAGTTTACTGCATGTGAAAGTAAGGGTCTAGTTTTAATCTTTAGCAGGTTGAATTCCATTTTTTTCAACACGATTTATTGAAGAGGCTATCTTTCTTCCATGAGGATGGTTGGCTCCTTTGTCAAAGATGAGATAGCTGAGTACATCTGGAGTTGTTTCTGTATCTTCCAATCTAGTCCACTGATCTTCTGGTCTGTTTCTTTGCCAGTACCATGCTGTTTTTATAGCAGTGGCTTTGTAGTATAGTTTCAAATTGGGAATTGTTATACCCTCTGCCATGTGTCTGTTGTCTAGGATGGCTTTTGCTATTCTGGGTCTCTTTTGGTTCCAAATGAATTTTTTGATTCTTTTTTCTAGTTCTGTGAAATATAGTGTTGGCATTTCAATTGGCATTGCACTGAATCTGTATAGCAGTTTTGGTAGTATGGCCATTTTCATTATGTTGACACTTCCTGCCCAGGAGCAGGGGTTATTGTTCCATTTTCTTACATCCATTTTTATCTCTTTTTACCGAATATTGTAGTTTTCAGTGTAGAGATCTTTTGCTTCATTTGTTAGATTGATTCCTAGATACTTCTTGTTTTTTTTTTTTTTTTGGATATTATTGTCAAAGGAATTGTTTCCCTAATTTCTCTCTCAGGGAGTCTGTTATTTGTGTACAAGAAGGCTATTGATTTTTTTAGTATTGAACTTGTATCCAGCTACTCTGCTAAAAGTGTCAATTAAATCTAGAAGTCTTTTGGTGGAGTTTTTTGGGTCTTCAATGTAGAGTATCATATTCTCAATAAATAATGACAGTTTAACTTTTTCCTTTCCTATCTTTATTGCATTAATTTCTTTCTCTTGTCTAATTGCTATGGCTAATGTTTCCAGAACTATAATGAAGAGGAGTGGTGATAGTGGGCATCCTTGTCTTGTTCCTGATGTTAACGTGAAGGTTTTCATTTTTTGGCAGTTTCATATGATGTTGGCTACTGGTTTTTCATAGATAACCTTTATTAAATTGAGATATAGACCATCTATTCCAATTTTTTGCAGGTTTTTTTTTATCATGAATGAGTGTTGAATTTTTTCAAATGCTTTTTCTGCATCACTTGAGATGATCATATTGTTTTTGCCCTTTACTCTGTTAATATAGTGTATTACATTTATTGACTTACGTATGTTGAACCATTCTTGCGTGCCTGAAATAAATCCAACTTGGTCAGGATGTATGATCTTCTTGATGACCCTCTGTATTCTGTTTGCTGGTATCTTATTAAGGATTTTTGCATCTATATTCATTAAGGAGTTTGGCCTGTACTTCTCTTTTTTAGTTGGGTCTTTCCCTGGTGTGGAAATCAAAGTAACACTTGCTTCCAGTAATGGATTAGGAAGCATTGCTGTCCTTTCAATTTCATTGAAAAGTTTTAAGAGTAGTGGCAGCAGTGTTCTTCTCTAAATGTCTTGAAAAATTCACTGATAAACTTTTAATTACATTTTCAATTTTACTAATTGTAATTTGGATGTCTAGAATTTTTTTGTCTTCTTCATTCAACTTTGGTAATTCTTAAGTATCTGTCCATTTCTTCTGTGTTTTCCATTTTATTAGAGTACAGGTTCTCAGAGTAGCTATTGATGATCCTCTGGATATCTGCTGGATCTGTTATGACTTCACCTTTTTTATTCCTAGTTTCATGGATCTGAGCCTTTTCTTTCCATTTTTGCCAATGTTAGCTAAGGGTTTATCAATTTTATTTATTCTTTCAAACAACCAACTCTTTGATTCATTGATTTTTTTGTATCATTTTCTTGGTTTCTATTGCATTGATTTCTGCTCTAATCTTTGTGATTTCCTCATTTATGAGCTTTGGATTTTTCTTGCTCTTCTTTTTCTAGGAGTCTAAGATTCATCATTAGGTTGTTTATTTGAGCTTTCTCTAGTTTCCACAGAGACATTCACTTCTATGAATTTTCCACATAGAACTACTTTTATTTTGTCCCATAGATTCCTGTATGTTGTATTGTCATTATCATTTATTTGTAAAAACTGTCTAATTTCTTCTTTAATTTCTTCTGTGACCCATTGATTCCTCAAGAGAGTGTTGTTCAATTTCCATGTATTTGCATCATCTAGGAGTTGTTGGATTGATTTCTCATGATCCCTTACTGATTTTAAGAGACCTCTCTTTTCATGGACACTGACTGCAATCCTATCTTCTATATCTGAAATTCTATCTTCACATTCATGTATCCTGCTGTGATAACTTTCAATAGAGTTTTTAATCTCCTGGATATCTGTTTGAATCTGTTTCATGGATTCCATTTCTTTCCTATGTTGGGCATTCATTGTTTCCATTTCTTTCTTATGTTGGGCCTTCATGGCTTCTATCATGGCCTGAGCTCACTTATTTTTTTTTTTT
>NW_022900947.1:50173447-50176189 GCF_012274545.1 Fukomys damarensis | reverse complement strand
TTTTTTCCCCTTACCTCTGCCCTCCCTTCACCCCCTCCTCCCCTCCCCATCTACAAACACTTTATTTTCATTTTTTCATTCTCTCACATTTTTTTCTTTTCCCTTTTTATTCTTACCCTACCCATCCCACCTTCCCTACATCTGTAGCTCCTTTGCTCCCATTTCTATATGTCAGTAATCTTATTAGAATCTTATGCATTGTTGCAGATTATTTACACCAGGGAAACTATTCAGTATTTACACATGTGTGACTTATTTATTTCACTTAGGAGTATATCGTCAATATGTATCCATTTTCCTATGAATGAATCAATTTTCTCGTTCTTTATGGCTGAGTAATATTTCATTTTATAGAAAAACCACAACTTCTTTATCCAGTTTCCAACAGATGGGCAAATAGGCTGTTTCCAAGATTTAGCTATTACAAACTGTGCCGCTATAAACACGGGTGCACATACTTCTCTGTGATATGATTCTTTTAGTTCTCTTGGAAAGATACCCAGCAGAGGGATGGCTGGGTCAAATGGAACCTCCAGTCCAAGCTCTTTGAGGTATCTCCATATTGATTTCCATAGTGGTTGCACTAGTCTGCACTCCCACCAACAATGGAGAAGGGTTCCTTTCTCCCCACAACCCTGCCAACATTTGTTATTTTGTGATTTCTTGATAGCAGCCATTCTTTATGGGGTGAGGTGGAATCTCAGTGTTGTTTTCATCTGCATCTCTCGAATGACCAGTGATGTGGAACATTTTTTCAAATATACTCTTGCTGCTTTTACTTCTTTGTCTGAGAAATGTCTGTTCACTTCAGATGCCCATTTTTGAATCGGGTCTTTATATTTGGGGGGACTGATTGTTTTGAGTTCTTTATATATCCTTGATAACAGTCCTTTGTCTGAGGAACAGCTGGTAAAAATTTTTTTCCTACATTGTAGGTTGTCTCTTAGTTCTGTTGATGGTTTCTTTTGAAGTACAGAGGCTTTTTAGTAAGATGAGATCCTAGTTGTTGATTCTATCTGCTAGTTCCCGTGCTACTGAGGATTTGTTCATAAAGTTTTTTCCTATACCAATGTTGCCCATTATCACCACTTCTCTTCAATATAGTTCTGGAAACATTAGCCACAGCAATTAGACAAGAGAAAGAAATTAAAGCAATAAAGATAGGAAAGGAGGAAGTTAAACTATCAAGTGTTTCATTGTGCTCATCATCTCTGTAGTTATCTAGGAAATTATTTCCATTTTTGATTTTTCTAGAGCCTGATTGATCTTTTTGTTACTTCTTGTGCTATGAGTTCATGGTGTCCTGGTGGTTCACTGTCAGACTTTTCAACCTCATTTGCCCTAGAGTCTGCCATTGGTGAAATGGAAGTCTATCTTTGTGTCTTGCTTAAGTGTTTTCTCATTTTTATTTTTGTTGTTGAGTTGTCCTTGGTTTAATTCCTGGGTTTTTACTTATGTCTCAGTGATATAGTTGTGCTTTAGCTTTTGAGTCTCTGACTCATAGACATTCTCATTTTCATAAGATCAGAAAGGGCAACTCATTAAATCAGTCACAACCCTTTAGCCCAATTGATACAATCAGCTACCCGATAGGATCAAGCACAACTTATAAACTGACCATTTGTAGTAGTCATTAATCTATCACCTTTAAACCACATGAATTAAATCAAAATCAAAGAACAGTCCAAAATATGTTTATAGTGAATAAACTCTTCAATATAGCATCCTTACCATTTAGGATGGGGGCTTAGACAGACTTAAGATGGGAGGAGTAGATAGGTAAAAGAATTGGTGAAAGTTTCAAGTGAATCCAGAGGGCACAGGCTGGCCACACAAATTTTAGCAAATTGTTGAAGACAAGAGGGTAAGACAGAGTGCAAGAACAAGGACCAATACATAACAACTTAACAGTGACAGGGACTCACTTTCCTTTGAAACTATTGACCCGAGCATAGGAAAATGAGAGAATAAAAGAAAAGAAAGAAGAAAAAACAATAAAAGAAGAAATCCAAGTTAGGGCAGGAGCAGGAACAGAAAAGGAGATAAAGAATAATATGGGGGGCAAAAGAAGGAGTTGGAAAAAGAACACACACACACACACACACACACACGAAAGAATTTGCAGAGTGGAATGAGGAAAAGAAAGAAGAAAAAGAATTTGAAGGGCCTCTTTCAGATTATATCTCTGCTGTCACAATATAAAATGTGCATAGCCATGTGCAGAATTAAGTCCTTTAGTCTCAGCTACCCGATGGCAGATCCCTGAGATGCAGGCTGAATCCAGGCTGCAAGGCCCAAATTGAGCTCCCTGACCTCATGCAGGGTTGAACTCTTCAAGGTTCTACTACAGGTTCCCTCTGCCCTTTCTCTAAAGATATTCAAAGTTCTGATGGAACATGGTGATCTCTCCTCCAACTTACCAACTATGGAGATCTGATGTGCCTTTATTGCAATCATTCACTTCTGTCGTATATTCTGGAGCTCAGAAAAATGAGCCTTATGACCCTCTGTGCTTTTGCAAAGGGGATCCAAGAACTGGCACAATCAGGAGGCCTGAGAGTGTGTCTTGGGTTATGTGGATATTAGAGAGGCACTCATGTGGCAAAGCAGTCCTCACCCATTGGCTTGAGGCAGGCCAAGCAAGGACAAGATCTCTGCACAGCGGCTGTCCCAGACCTCCACTTTCCACCTTATGCTCGATGCAGTATTATTATTATTATTATTATTATTATTATTATTATT
>NW_022900947.1:50166812-50173398 GCF_012274545.1 Fukomys damarensis | reverse complement strand
GCTATGAGTTACCTGCTTTTGGATATTAATCACTTCTCAAATACCTGGTTTTCAAATATATTCTCCCACTCTGTAGAAAATATACATACTCTCTTGCTTGCTTCCTTTGCTTTGCCAATGCAATGACTTTACATTTGATGTAATTTTAATAGTCTATATTTCCTCTCATTGCATGTGTTTTTGAGGTTTTATGAAAAAAAATCTACCTAGATCTAGGTCATAAAATTTTTGTCTATGTTTTTTTTCTAGCACTTTTGGAGTTATAAATTCTGTTTAAGTCTTTCTTCTGAATTGATTGTTGTTGCATATGGTGGGAGATAAGTTTCTAATTGATTTGCTCTGCATATGGATATTCAATGTTTGCAATAGTCATTTGTTGATGTGTCCATCTGTCCTCAGTGTGTGTTCTTGGCATTTAAAAAAAATCAGTTGGCTCAATTTTGTATTCTAAGTCATTGTTTAATGTGTCTGTTTTGATGCTAGCTTATGCTACTTTAGTTACTACAGCTTGGTAACATTTTAAAGTGAGGTAACATATTACCAACTTTGTTTTTGGGTTCTTTTGTTGTTTTTTTGTTTTGTTTTTGTTTTTTTGTACTGCGGATCAAACTCAAGACCTCATGCTTGCAAGGCAGGTGGCAGAACTGAGCTAAATCCCCAGCACCAACTTTGTTTTTATTCATCAAAACTGATTTGGCTATTCAGTCTTTCATGGTTCCATACAAATTCAAGGATATTTTTTCTTTCTATTTCTGTGAAGAATGTCCTTGAATTTTTGATATTCATTTCATTGAAAATGTAGACTTCTTTGGGTAGTATACACATTGTAACAACATTTTCACATTTTTTACTTCTATGTATTGTTTTTAATACCTTTCATCAGTGTTTTGTAGTTTTTATTGTAGAGACTATTTATTGGTTAAATGTATTCTTACCTATTGTATTTTTATAATTATTTAAAAAACAGTTGTTTTCTTGATTTCTATTTCAGCTCACTTGCTATTAACATGTAATAATGTTACTGATTTTTCTGTTTTATCCTACAAATACACTGAATTCAGTTATTAATTTTAAAAATGGGTAGGCCATAGGGTTTTGTATGTAAGATCATTTCATCTGCACACTGGAACAATATAACTTCTTGATTAATTTGGTAAAATTTTATTTCTTTCGTTTGCTCAGTTGTTGTAGCTGGGATTTTCAGTACTATGTGAAGAAGTAATGAAAATGGTTAACTTTGTTTTATTGTGGATCTTATCAGAAAAGCTTTCAAATTTCCCCTGTAAGTATGATATTAGCTGTATATTGTCATATGTCATGTGTCCTCAATTGTGTTGAAGTACATTCTTTTCATAGTGCTTTTGGTTCTGTATTGAGTATATAAATCATAAATGGATGATGAATTTTGCCAAATGCTTTTCTTGCATCAATTGAAATAACCACAACGATTTGTCCTTCATTGTGATATATTACAATTATTGATTTTCATGTATATTGAACAACACTTGGGTTCCTGGAATTAATCCCACTTGTTCACGATGTTGACCTTTTCAAAATCCTGTTGGACTTAGCATTTTTATTGAGAACTTGGCATCTATATTCATCAAGATATTTAATTGTATTTTTATTAAGTTTATTGTTACTATTTAGATATACAGTACAGTTACATTCATCTTTGGGATTTTGTGTCTTTATATGATGTATCTCAATTCTTATTCTTCCCCATACCCCTGTCCTTCCTGCACCCCCCCACCTTTCTTATTTACAAAGACTTTGTTTCTATTTTTCCTTTTCTCATATTTGTTGTTTTCCTTTCTTTCCTTTCCCCTACATTCCCACTTCCCCCAGTTGTTTAGACCTTTTCTTCCTATTTCACATTATCAATTATACAACTTGAACCTTACTTACTCTTTTAGCTTTTCACACCAGAGAAACTATTTTGTATTTATTATACATGTGTGTCCTATTAATTGCACTTAAATGTATGGCCACAATGTGCATCCATAATGAGGAAACATATAAATGTTTCTAGTTTCTCATTCTTTATGACTGAGTAGTACTCCATTTTACAGAAAAGTCACATCTTTATCCAATCTCCAGTTGATGGGCAATTGGGCTGTTTTCAAATTTTAGCTATTACAAACTGTGCCACTGTAAACAAGGGTGTGCATATATCACTGTGGTGTGATTCTTTTAATTATTTTGGAAAGATACCTAGCAGGGGAACAGCTAGGGAAAATGGAACCTCTAATCCTATTTTTCTGATGTTTCTCCATATTGATGTCCACATTGATTGCACTGGTATACACTCCCACCAACAATGGAGAAGGGTTCCTTTCTCCCCACAACCCTGCCAGTATTTGTTATTGTTTAATTTCTTGATAGCAGCCATTCTTTCTGGGGTGAGGTAAAATCTCAGTGTTGTTTTCATCAGCATCTCTCAAATGATATTTTTTCATATATTTATTTTCTGCCTTTACTTGTATGTCTGAGAAATGCCTGTTCATTTCAGATGCCTCTTTTTGAATCAGGTCTTTGTATTTGGGGCATCTGATTTTTTTTTTTGAGTTCTTCATATATTTTAGATAGTAGACCTTTGTCTGAGGAACACCTGGTAAATATTTTTCCACACATTGTAAGTTGTCTCTTAGCTCTGTTGTTTTTTTCTCTTGCAGTGCAGAAGCTTTTTAAAAAGATGAGATCTCAGTTGTTGATTCTTTGTGCTAGTTCCCAGGCTACTGAGGATAAAGTCTTTTCCTATCTCAATGTCTTTGAGAGTTCTATGCAACTTATCTTCTGGCAAGTTTAGTGTTCTTGATTTAATATTTAGATATTTAATCCACTTGGATTTTATTTTTGTGCACAGTGCAAAATAGGGGTTTAGTTTTAATCTTTGGCAGATTAATTTCCAATTTTCCCAAAACAATTTATGGAAGAGGCTATCTTTCTTTCAGTGAGGATGGTTCACTCCTTTGTCAAAGATGAGGTAGCTGAGTATGTCTGTATTTGTTTCTGTATCTTCTAATATATTCCATTGATTCTTGGGTCTTTTTCTTTGCCAGTACCCTGCTGCTTTTATCACAGTGTCTTTGTAGTATAGTTTCTAATTGTGATTGTGATGCCCTCTGTCATGTCTCTGTTGTCTAGAATGGCTTTTGCTGTTGTAGATTTCTTCTGCTTCCAAATGAATTTTTGGATTGATTTCTCTATTTCTGTGAAATATATATACTGTCTGGATTTCAATCGGGATTGCATTGAATCTGTATAGCAGTTTTTGAAGTATGGCTATTTTCAGTATGTTCATTCTTCCTACCCAGGAACAAGGGAAGTCTTTCCATTTACTTATATCCTCATTGATATCTTTTTTTCATTGTAGTGCAGTCTTTAGTTTAGAGATCTTTTCTGTCCATCATTAGAGTGATTCCTAGATATTTCCTTTTCTTTTTGTATGCTATTGGAAAAGAAATTGTTTCTGTAATTTCTCTCTTAGTCAGTTATTGGTGTTCAGAAAGTCGATTGATTATTGTTATTATTTTTTTGAACCAAGGATAGAATTTGAGACTTTGTGCTTGCAAGGCAGGGCTGTTGTTGACCTTGTATCCAGCTATTCTATTGAATTTATCAATTAAGTCTAGATGTCTTTTGGCAGAGGTTTTGCATCTTTTATGTAGTGTATCATGTCAGCAAATAATAACAGTTAAACTCATCCTTTCCTATTTTTATTCCTTTTATTTCTTTCTTTTGTCTAATTGCTGTGGCTAATGTTCCCAAAACTATACTGAAAAGTAGTGGTGATAATGGATATCCTTGTCTTGTTCCTGATTTTAGGATGATGGTTTTCAGATTTTGACCATTTAGTATTATGCTGGCTGTTGATTTTTCACAGATAGCCTTTATCAAGTTGAGACAAATACCATCTATTCCAGTTTTCTTCAGGCTTTTTATCATGAATGAATTTTGAATTTTGTCAATGTTTTTCTGCATCTATTGAGATGATCATATGGTTTTTGTCCATGATTCTGTTAATATAGTGTACTGCAATTATTGATTTACATATGTTGAACCATCCTTGCACGCCTGGAATAAATCCAACTTAGTCAGGGTGTATGATCTTCTTGATAACACTTTGAATTCTGTTTTCCAGTATATTATTGAGGATTTTTGCATCTATGTTCATTAGGGAGATTGGCCTGTAGTTCTCTTTTTTAGTTGGGTCTTTGCCTGGTTTTTGAATCAGTGTAACACTTCCTTCCAGGAATGAATTTAGAAGTATTCCTTTCCTTTCAATTTCATTGAAAAGTTTAAAGAGTAGTGACAATCATTTTTCTCTAACTGTCTTATAGGATTCAGCAGTGAAGCCATGAGGATCTGGGCTTTTCATTGTTGGTAAATTTTTAACTATCTTTTCAATTTCATTGATTGTAATTGGGTTATTTAGAATTTTTATATTTTCTTTGCTTAGCTTTGGTAATTCTTGCATATCCAAAAATCTGTCCATTTATTCTTTGTTTTCCATTTTATTAGAGTGCAGGTTCTTGAAGTAGGTATCAATAATCCTTTGGATTTCTGCTGGTCCTGTGGTGACTGCACGATTTTCATTCCTGATTGCATGGATCTGAGCCATTTATTTCCTTTTTTTGATAAAGTTGGCTACTGGTTTATTGACTCTATTTTGAAAAAAACAACTCTTTGACTCATTGATTATTTTTTGTATCATTCTCTTCGTCTCCCATTGTATTGATTTATCCTCTGATCTTTATAAATTCCTGCCTTGTATGAACTTTGGGTTTGTCTTACTCTTCTTTATCTAGGTGTTTAAGATTCAGCATCAGATTATTTTTGAGCTTGATCTGTTTTCCTAGTGTGGGCATTCACTGTTATGAATTTCCCTCAAATGACTGCTTTCGTAATGTCCCATAGATTCCTGTATTTTGCATTGGAATTATCATTTATTCATGAAAAACTGTCTAATTTCCTCTTTAATTTCCTCTGTAGCCCATTGGTTGTTTAGGAGTGTGTTATTCAATTTCCATGTGTTTGTGAAGTTCTTGCAATTTCTTATGCTATTGATCCTCAGTTTAACTGCACTATGGTCTGATAATATACATGGGATAACTTTAATTCCTCTGAATTTACTTAAAAATATTTTATGAGCTAGTATGTGGTCTATTTTGGAGAGTTACCTGTGTGTATCAAGAAGAATGTATATTAAGATATTGTGGGTCAGAACACTTTTGTGTACATGTATTAAGCCCATTTATTCAAAAGCTTGGCTTAGTTCTAGTATTTCTCTGAAGATTTCTTGTCTAGATGATCTGTCTATTTGTGACAGTGGGGTATTGAGGTCCCCCACTTCAATTGTATTAGTGCTTATTTGGCTTTTCATGTGCCTTAATATTTGTTTGGTACATTTGGTGGCATCAGTATTTGGTGCATATATATTCATGATTGTCATCTCTTCCTCTTGGATTGTTCCCTTTACAAGGATGTAGTAACCTTCTTTGTCTCTCTTAGTAGTTTTGGTTTGAAATTTAATGTGTCTGCAAATGATATAGCTACCCCCATTTTTTCCAAGTTCCTGTTGCATGGATAACTATTTTCATGCTTTTACTTTCAGTGTATGATTTCCTTTGTGAATGAGGTGCATTTCTTTTTTTTTTTTTAAACAGAGTCTCACTATGTAGTGAGACTGACCTGGTACTCACTACGTAGCTCAGGCTGGTCTCAAACTCACAGCGATCCTCCTGCCTGAGCCTCCCGAGTGCTGGGATTACAGGTGTGTACCACCATGCCTGGCCAAGGTGCATTTCTTATATACAGCGTATTGTTGGATTTTGCTTCTTAATTTGTTCTGCCATGCTACTTCTTTTGATTGGTGATTTGATGCCATTAAGATTGATGGTTATAACCGATATGTATTGACTTATCATCATCATGTTATTTTACTGTTGTTGGCTCTTTCTACTTTTTTCCTCCTCTTTAATATCTTGCCTTACCTGCTAGATTTTCACTGTAGGGCCTCATAGAGATGTGATCTTCATTATCTTTTTCTAGGACATTGTTTAGAATTGTTGCAATGCTGGTTTGATATTCAGGAAGTGTCTCCATTTTTCTTTCATATGGAAGTTTTTTCTTTCCCCATCAATTTTGAAAGAGAGTTTAGCAGGATACATAAGTCTAGGTTGGAGGATGATTTCTTTTAGGGTGTGAAATACCTTACTCCAGACTCTCCTTGACTTGAGATTTTGTGTTGAAAGTCTGCTGTGATTCTGATGGGCTTTCCTTTGTATGTGATTTGTTTATCTCTCTGTTTATAGTATTTTGTTCTTCTTTGGGATTCCAGGGTATTGATTATTATAGGTCTTGGTATTTTTTTTTATCATGGCTAGTTTGAGTCCTATAAGCCTCACTTATCAGTATGTCAAAATGTTTTGGTTTGTTTGGGAAATTTTCTGTAATTAATTCTGTGAACAGTTTTTTTTTTTATGTCATTTATACTTCCTCTTGCTTTTTCATGGACACTTATCAGTCTTATATTAGTCTTCTTTGTGTCCTCTGGGAGCTGTTGGATTGCCTTCTCAAGGTT
>NW_022900947.1:50161470-50166749 GCF_012274545.1 Fukomys damarensis | reverse complement strand
TCTATATTGTAGAGAGGATCAAACTTGGGACTTGGCGCTTGTAAGGCAGGCAGTGGAACCATTGAGCTAAATCCCCAGCCCCTTACTATTTTTCTGAGATGTCTCTTTTAAGGGTCACTGACCATCATCCTGTTTTCTATATCTGATATTCTGTCTTCAGATTGGCTCTGTCTGTTGTGTATACTTTCAATAGTGTTTTTAATCTTCTGAATATATGTTTGAATCTCTTTCATGGGTTCCACTTCTGTCTTAGTTTGAGCATTCATGGTTTCCATTTCTTTCCTATGCTAGGCATTCATGACTTCCATCATGATCCTGAACTCATCAATGTTTTTGTCTGTTTCTGTTCTAGAGTCTCTAGTCATGTCTTTCATTGTGCTCACCATCTCTTTAGTTCTCTGGGAATTTATTTCTGCTTTAAATATATCTAGAGCCTCATCCATCAGTTTTATTACTTCCTGTGCTATCAGTTCTAGGTGTCCAGGTGGCTGATTATTAGAGTTTTTCACCTTATTTCCCTCAGAATTTGCCTTTGGTGAGCTGTGTTTGTGCCCTGCGTAATGTCTTCTCATTTATATTTCTGTTGCTGGTACTCTCCTTGGTTTAATTCCTGGGTTAATACTTTGATCTTCCTGATGTAGCTGGTCTTTAGGTTTTGAAGCTCTAATGATTCTGTGACAATCTCATTTTCATTATATCAGGAAGGACTACTAATTAGACCAATCACAACACCTTGCAATAACAAGTAGATATACAATAGCATCAAGCACAGCTTTGAAAATGACAATTTGTAGTAGTTATTAATCTATCATATTTAACCATGTTAATTAGATCAAAATTGAAGACAGCCCAACATATATTTATAGTGAATAAACTCTTCAATATAGCAAGTTCACTCTTCAGGATGGAGACTTAGAGTTGGGGAGAGAGGGATAGATAGATAGAAGGATAGGGAAACATTAGAATTGAGGCCAGAGGACACAGGAAGATCACACAACAAAGACAAGAACAGAGCAACCTAACAGCAATAGGAAAGCAAGAAACTGTATTCACTTCCTTTGAAACTAATGACAATCTAGAGAAGGAGAAAGAGAAGAAAATAGAAAGAAGAAATCCAAATTAGGCAGGAGCAGGAACAAAAAAGGAAATGAAGAACAATGTGGGAGAGCAAGAGGGTGAGTAGGAGAAAAAGAAAAGAAGATAAAAGAATGATAAATAGACAAATTTGAAGAGTATAAAAATAAAAATTGAAATTAAGAGGAAAAAAAATAATTTAAATAATAAGAAATGAAAATGAACGTCCTCCTTCAGGGTATGTCTCTGCTGTCACAATAGACCACATGGACAGCAGTTAGTCTCAGAAAGCCAGCAGCAGACCCCTGAGATTCAGGCTGATTTCTGTTTGCAAATTCCAGTTTGAGTTTCCTGACCTCCTGCAGCATTTTCCTCTGCTAGGTTCTACTGCAGATTCCACCTGCCCTTCCCCTGAAGATAATCCAGGTTCCTATGAGAAGTGGTGATCCCTCCTATGTAACAACCATGGTGGTCTGCTGGCCCTTTATTGCAGAGTCTCTTCACTTTTCCAGTAGATTTAAATTATTAAGGAGCCTGAGAAAGGCCCTCTTTCTGATGTTTACTTCTGCTCTATCTTCTGGAGCTCAGGACAATAGCCTTTATGTCCCCCTGTGCCTCCGTGGTGTGGATCCAGGTACTGGCCCAGTCAGAGAACACAGGTGGGTGGGTGGTGTTGCAGGCAGCCACATGGCTCCACTAGTGCTGCTTAAAGGCCTGGATTCTGGGGCTGGGCTAGCAGCCCAGGTCCACAAGGCTCTGCTTCTCACTTGTCTGCTTCATGCTGTTAGGAGATTGGGGGTGGGGGTAGGATTGGGGTAGCAGCTCAGCTCGATTGGCTCCACTCTTCACTGGTCCTCTCACTGCTCATAGGCCCAAGGGGTGTAGGTGTGATAGTCTGTAATTTTGAATTTTATTATGCCTGTGTCTGGCCCTAATATCAATATAACTTGTACAATAAGATTGGCAGAATTCCTCTTTCAATATTCAGAAATGATTTGAGAAGAACTAGCATTAATTCTTCTTTACATGTTTGGTAGGATATAACAGTGAATCTACCTGGTCTTTGGATTTCTTTTGTTGTTGATAAATTATGTTACACTCTTTTCTGCTTTCCTAATTCTTCAAAATTCAGTGTTTGTAGGTTGTATGGGCTTAAGAGTTGCTCCAGATTTCTAGTCTTTCTAATTTTTAATTGTAGCAGTCTTTAAAACCTTGTGTATTTCTGGGATGTAGGGTTTAAAGTCTTGTTTTTCCATTTCTATTTTTTTTTTTTCATTTGAATCTCCTCTTGTTTCTCTTAGTGGAGTTAAAGATTTGCCAATTTTCTCCTTACACAAATGAGCTTATTGTTTTATTAATTTCTGTATTTTTAATTCTCTATTTCAATTTTCTCTGCTATGATCTTCATTTTTATCCTTATAGTAATTTTGGTTTGAATTTGTTCTTCTTTCCTCTAGTTTTTTTGTAATACAACAAAAACGTTGTTTTTTTTTGAGAATTTTCTTCCATTTTCATGTGGGTATTTATTGGTATAACATGCCCTCTTACAATTTCTTTTGCTCTATTAAATAGCTTTTAGTACTTGAAATTCTATTCTTTTTCATCTCAAAAAATTATTTATTTATTTTTAGTTAATACTAACTTTATTTATAAAAAGACTTTTAAATTAGTTGTCACATGGCATTGCCTTCATAAAAAATTCAATGACCCTTCAGGAGTACTGGGAGAAGAGATCACAAACTGAAAGAAAAACTATTGAAGAATTCTAATAGTTAAAAGCTAGGAAAGATTAGGATAATTTTACAAATTAGCAGTGGAAAAGAAAAAAAAAAAAACACAGAAAAAGACCATGGAGAAAAGTGTGTGGTGACAGGCAGCTGTTTACAAGTCTGTATACTAACTAATCCACAGACTGCTGTGAGGCGCGGGGACCTGGGGACAGCCACACTATCTCCTCCACTGGCTCCATTCCTACAGCCACTTTGTGCATACCTGGCCTGCTCCACACTATGAGGGCTTTAGTTTAGTAAAATAAAGCTCCAGGGGCCAGGATGACAGCTTCGTGTGCTAATGCAAATTTATTCTCTTCAATCAAGAAATTATTTTTAATATCCTGTCTATTTTTTTCCATAGGGCTACAGAATTTTCAGGATTCTGCTACTTAATTCCCATGTATTTATGTCTCTAAAGTTATTCTTTTATTGATTCCTATTTTTATAACAACATGAAAAAAATTATTTGAGATCAGTTCAATTTTAAATTTGGTAAGTCTAATTTTATGGCCTCAAACTATGTGATCCATGCTCAGTAATGTTTGATGTGATGTTGAGAAGAAGGTACATTCTGTAGCTATTTGGTGGCATGCTCTGTAAATGTCTATTAGGTTCATTTATTTTATTCTACACTTTAAATGCCACGTTCTTTCTTGATTTTCTGTACAGATGATTTGTCCATTGCTGAAAGTGAGGTGTGAAAATCATCCATTGCTTTTACAATGCAATGTGTCTCCCTTTAGATATAGTAAGTCTTGCTTTACATATTTAGATGTTCTGGTAATATATTTCTTATGCTATTATGCTTTGAAAGTATTTTGTCTTAAAACTTTTTGTGTTTCATTATATGCCTTGGAGAAGTAATAAATAATTTGATTGAAGTCATCTGTGCTTGTAGTATCTAGCTTTACTCCAATTTCAAGTTTTCAGCTATTATTTCTCTAAATACACTGGCTCATTTTCTCTTCTTTCTAAACATAGGTATCTTGATGATCTGCAGTTTTCATTGAGATTCTTCATATTTTTTCATTCATTATCATAGCTTTTTCGATTTTACAATTTCAAATCTTGTGTTTTTGAAATTTCTGATTCTATTGCTCCATTGCTTTCTATTCCATTTGTTATTTCAGCTCTTAGGCTCTTCACATTTGGGATTCTATATGAATTGTATTGCTTCTACTTGTTTGCCAAACTCCCTATTTGTTTATGTTTTTAAAGATTCCTTTATTCTTTTATGTCCTTGTAGCCACTGAATTTTTTTTGTTAGACTGTGTGTGTAGTACATAATGATTACATTAATCATGTGGAACTGATGAATGCATGTGACATATTCTAATTTTTACTTTTAAATCTTCTTTTAATCCCTTCCCTGCCACTTGCGCATCTCTCAAATCCCTTCATATTTATATACATATGGACTTGGTACATGTTCACAAATTACAATGCTATTTTTATCTTATTTCCTTCCATTCCATCCCACCTCTCACAATCTCTTGTTTCCCTTCCCATATGCTAAAGATCTATCTCACTATTTCCTATTATCTGTCTTTTATTTTACTCCTTATTTGTATTTTTGATTTCACATATAGGAGAAAAACATAATTAGCTTGTGTGTGTGATTCATGTCATTAACATTATGATAATAAGGTTTATCCATTTTGCTAAAATGACTCAAGCATATATTTCTTTATGGGAGTATAGTACTTCATTGTGTATAACTACAATATTTTCTTTATCCAGTCATCCAAAGTTATATGGTACATTTCTATGAACTAGCCATTTTGAACTATGCTGCTATAAGCATGAGGATGCATATATCACTGTAATATGGTGTGTTTAACTCTTTCAGGTAGATATCTATGAGGCTAGGTCAGTGAAATTTCTAGTATTAGCTTTGTGAGACAGCTTCATATTGATTTCCCTAGTGGCTGAACTAGTTTAAACTCCCACCAACAATCAAGAAGGGTTTCTTTTACCTCACAGTCTTAGAAGCATTTCTTGTTATTTTTTTTCAGCTTTAATTGAGTTTATTGGTACATTTTAGGGATACAGTACAGTTACATTCATTGTTGGGATCTTGTAACTCTACATGACAAGTCTTGATTCTCATTTTTTCCCCTTACCTCTGCCCTCCCTTCATCCCCTCCTCCCCTCCCCAACTACAAACACTTTATTTTCATCTTTTCATTCTCTCACATTTTTTTTCTTTTCCCTTTTTACTCTTCCCCTACCCATCCCACCTTCCCTACACCTTTAGCTCCTTTGTTCCCATTTCTATATGTCAGTAATCTTATTAGAATCTTATGCATTGTTGCAGATTATTTACACCAGGGAAACTATTGAGTATTTACACATGTGTGACTTATTTATTTCACTTAGGAGTATATCTTCAATATGTATCCATTTTCCTATGAATGAATCTATTTTCTCATT
>NW_022900947.1:50160017-50160573 GCF_012274545.1 Fukomys damarensis | reverse complement strand
ACCATTTATTAAAGAGGCTATCTTTCCTCCACTGTGGATGGTCAGCTCCTTTGTCAAAGATGAAGTAGCTGAGTACATCTCCATTTGTTTTTGTGTCTTCCAGTCTGTTCCACTGATCCTCAGGCCTATTTCTTTGCCAGTACCATGCTGTTTTTATCACAGTGGCTTTGTTGTATAGTTTCAAATTGGGAATTTTTACACCTGGTGCCATGTGCCTGTTGCCTAAAAAGGCTTTTGCTACTCTAGGTCTCTTATGGTTCCAAATTAATTTTTGGATTTTTTTTTCTAGTTCTGTGAAATATAGTGTTGGAATTTCAATTGGCATTGCATTGAATGTATATAGCAGTTTTGGTAGTATGGCCATTTTCACTATGTTGATTCTTCCTACCCAGGAGCAGGGGATATCTTTCCATTTTTTTATATCCTCTTCAATTTCTTTTTTCAGAGTGCTGTAGTTTTCAGTGTAGAGATCTTTTGTTTCTTTTGTTAGATTGATTCCTAGATACTTCATTTTTTTGGATGCTATTGTAAAAGGAATTTTTTCCCTTATTTCTCT
>NW_022900947.1:50159353-50159595 GCF_012274545.1 Fukomys damarensis | reverse complement strand
AAGAACTGCTTTCATTGTTTCCCAAAGATTTCTGTATGTTGTATTAGCATTCTCATTTATTTGTAAAAACTGTCTAATTTCTTCTTTAATTTCCTCTGTAATCCATTGATTGTTTAGGAGAGTGTTGTTCAGTTTCCATGTGCTTGTGAAGTTTCTATAGTTTCTTGTGCTATTGATGTCTAGTTTAATTGCACTATGATCTGATAATAAACAGGGGATGACTTCAATTTTTTTGCATTTAT
>NW_022900947.1:50113311-50159269 GCF_012274545.1 Fukomys damarensis | reverse complement strand
ATTTATTTAGACCTGTTCTGTGAGCCAGTATGTGGTCTATCTTGGAGAATGATCCATGTGCAGCTGAAAAAAATGTATATTCTGATTTTTGGGCCTGGGAATACTCTATAAACATCTATTAAGTCCATGTGTTCCAAAGCTTGGTTCAGTACTATTATTTCATTTTTGGTTTTCTGCCTAGATGATCAGGCAATTTGTGACAGTGGGCTATTTAAATCCCCCACTACAATTGTATTAGTGCTTATTTGGTTTTTCATGTTACTTAATATTTGTTTTATATAGTTGGGGGCATTTATATTTGGTTCATATATGTTTATGATTGTCACCTCCTCCTCTTGAATTTTTCCCTTTACAAGGATGTAGTGTCCTTTGTCTCTCTTATTAATGAGTTTTGGTTTGAAATTTACTTTATTTGAGAATAAGATTGCTACCCCTGCTTTTTTCTGGGCTCCTGATGCATGGGGAATTGTTTTCCATCCTTTCACTTTCAGTCTATGGGCTTTCTTTTGCACTAGGTGTGTTTCTTGTATACAACATATTGTTGGATTTTGCTTCTTAATCCATTCTGCCAATCTGTTTGTCTTGATTTGTGAATTGAGGCCATTAACATTGATGGTTATAACTGATATATTTTGACTTATTCTTGTCATGAAAAGTCTGATAGTGAACCAATAGGACTCCCTGGACTCATAGCACAGGAGGTAACAAAACAGATCAATCAGGCTCTAGAAAAATTCAAATCAGAAATAATTTCCCAGTTAACCAGAGAGATGATGAGCAAAATGGAAGTCATGATTCGAGACTCTAGAGCAGAAACTGACAAAAAAATAGATGAGCTCAAGACTATGATAGAAGCCATGAAGACTCAGCATAAGAAAGAAATGGAAACAATGAATGACCAGCAGAGGAAAGAAATGGAATCTATAAAACAGATTCAAACAGATATCCGGAGATTAAAAACTCTATTGAAAGTGTGCACAACAGAATAAAAGATTGAGAAGATAGAAGATAGGATCGCAGTCAGTGAACGTGAAAAAAGAGGTCTCTTAAAAACAGTAAGGGATCATGAGAAATCAATCCAACAACTCCTAGAAGATACAAAGAAAAATAACATAAGACTGATAGGAATTCATGAAAAAACAGGAGAAACCACAAATGACATAAAAAAGCTCTTCACAGAATTATTGACAGAAAACTTCCCAAACAGAAGGAAAGAATTAGACATACAGATAAGTGAGGCATATAGAACTCCAACTAGCCATGATAAAAAAAAATCTACACCTAGACATATAATAATCAAGATTCCAGGAATCCAACAGAAAAACAAAATACTACAAGCAGTAAGAGAAAAAAAAACAAATCACATGCAAAGTAAAGCCCGTTAGAATCACAGCAGACTTTTCAACACAAACCCTTAGGTCACGGAGAGCCTGGAGTGAGGTATTCCAAGTCCTAAAAGAAAAGAACCTCCAACCTAGACTGATGTATCCTGCAAAACTCTTTTTCAAAATAGATGGGGAAATATGATACTTCCACACAAAGAGCACCTGAGAAATTTCATGAACACCAAACCAGCACTGCAAGGAATTCTAAACATTATCCTAGAAAAGGACAACGAAGTTCATAATAACATGAGGCCCAACAGACCAATTCAAATAGGCAAGGCAAGAAACTAAAAGGAGATGGGAGAAAAAGTAAAAAGAGTCAACAAAAGGACATTTCTTGTTATTTGATTTCTGCATGATAGCTATTATATCTGTAGTGAGATAGAATCTCAGTTTTGTTTTAATTTTCATCTCTCTAATGACCAGAGATTTTTTCATGTATTTATTGGTCATTTTTACTTTTTTGTGTTTTCTGTTCATTTCAGTTGTTCATCAATCCTTTGAGGATTAGCTGGAAAAATATTATCCCATTCTGTAGGTTGTTTGTTTACTTAGGGATTTCCTTTGCTATGTACAAACTTTTGTGATAAGATCCTTCTTGTGATTCTTGGCATCATTTCTCACACAATTGGAGTTTTGTTCAGAAAGCCTTTGCCTGCCCCTATGTTTTCAATAGCTTAACCTATTTTATCTTCTATCAGATTGAATGTTTATTAATATTTAGATGTTTGATCCATCTTGGTATTTGTTTAATACATGGTAATAGATATGAGTCTAGGTTTAATCTTTTTTATGTGGAAAGCCAATTTTCCTAGCACCATATGCTAAATAGGTGATCTTTCCCCCAGTTAGTTTTCATACCTTTACTAAAGATTGGGTAGCTCATTGTGCCTGGAGTTGTTTCTGCATCCTCTGTTTAGCTCCACCTATTCTCAAGTTTGGTTGGATTTTTGCCAATATTCTATTATTTTTATCACTGTGGCTTTGTAGTACAACTTGTTCAAGTCCAAGATAATGTTACCTCTTGCCTTGCTCTTTTTGCAGGGCTGCTGTTACTCCTCTAGGTTGTTTTCTGGCCCCAAATGAATTTTAGATCCATTTTCTTTAGTTCTGTATGAAATGCTCTTGGTATTTTTATTGAGATTACAATTAAATCTGTATATCAGTTTCAGAAGTATGGCCATTTAGACTCTTGAGTTTGTGTATCCATAAAGAGGATGTTTTTCCATTCTCTCATGCCACTTTGATCTTCCTTTACAGAGTACTGTATCTTTCATTGTAGAGATATTTCACCTCCTTGGTTAGGTTAATTTCAAACAATTTAACTTTTCTTGATGCTATTGTAAAAGAGATTGTTTCCCTAATTTCTTTGTCAGAGAGTTTAATGTTGTATAGGAACATTATTCTTTTTGCGTGATGACTTTTTCTTTGCTACACTACTGAATTATATTATTAATTCTATGATCCTTTGGTGAAAAGTTTGGAGGGTTCTGTGTAGAGTACCATGTAATTTTCAAAGAATGGTAATGTAACTTCTTTCCAATACATACATAACCCTTTTACTCTTTCTCTTGCATGATGCTCTGCCTAATATTTTGAGAACTATATTGAACAGTAGTGTTAAGAGCACACATCCTTGCTTATTCTTGATTTTAAAGGGAAAGCTTTCAGCTTCTCCCCATTTAATATGACATCACTGCTTTTTTAATGGCTTTTATCAATTTGAGATAAATTTTCTTCAGAATTTTTATCATGTATGGATGTTGGAATTTGTCAAAGACTTCAGTTGTCTATTAAAATTATCATGTAATTTTTGTCCTCACTTCTGTTTATGTAGTTTATCGCATTTATTAATTTTCATATGTTGAATCATTCCTGCATCTCTGGAATGAATCCTATTTGTTTATGATTTATGACCTTTTTGAAGTTTTTCTGCATTTGTTTGCCAGTATCTTATTGAGGATATTTGCATATATGTTCATTAAAGGGACTGGTCTGTAGTTCCCCTTTGTAACTGGCTGTTTTTCTGCTTTTGGAATCAGGTTAATGCTTGCTTCCAGGGATGATTTGGGAGTTCTTTTTTTTTTTGTACCGGGGATTGAACTTGGGTCCTTGTGCTTGCAAGGCAGGCCACCGAACCACTGAGCTAAATCCTGGGCCTGGGAGTTCTTTTTACCATTCAATTTCATTAAAGAGTTTGGGGTACTGACATTAAATTTTCTCTGAAGTTCTTGTATAATTTAGCAGTGAATCCATTTGGACTGGGGATTTTCTTAGCTGTCAGGTATTTTTTAATTATTATTATTATCACTTCAATTTCATCGACTGATATTGGATTATTCAGAATTTTTATATGTTACTGATTTGGCTTTGATAGTTCATGTACATTTAGGAAGATATCTATTTCTTCTAAATTCTGTATTTTGTTAGAGTACAAGTTCTCAACATAGCTGCCAAGTATCTTTTGCGTTTCAGCAGAATGAATTGTGATATCAAAATTTTTTTTTTCTAGTTGCATTGATTTGGGGCTTTCCTTTTTTTTTCATAAGATTGGATGGTGATTTGCCAATTTTGTTCATTCTTTCCAAGTACTAACACTGTGATTCATTGATACTTTTTTATTTAGATTCAGTTGTATTAGTTTTGGATCTGATACTCTAATTTCCTCATATTAATTTTGGATTTGCATTGTTTTTGTTTTGCTTGCAACTTTGAGGAACATTATTAGATTATTTATTTGAGCTCACTGTGTTTCTTTCTTTTCTTTCTTTCTTTTTTTTTTTTTTCCAATCCCAGGGATCAAACTCAGGACCTTGAGCTTGCAAGGCAGGAACTGAACCACTGGGCTAAATCCTGGGTCCACACTGTATTTCTCTTATGTGAGCATTTATAGCTATAAACTTCCTTCTTAGGAATGCTTTCATTGGTTCCAGTATACTGTACTGGCAGTATCATTTGATTTTTATCAACTGTCTAATTTCTTCCTTTCTGTGGTCTATGAATTATGTAAGGGGGAATTTTAAAAATTTTCACGTTTGAATAGTTGTGCGTTTTTTTTTTTTTTTTTTTTTTGCCAATGAGATGTAGTTTTATTGTACTGTGATATAATATATATGGAAAAATTTCAATTTTTTTTCCATTTATTTCAGCATGCTATATGGATAGGATGTTCTCACGTGCTGCTAAGAAGAATGCATTTTTTGATGTGTTAGGTAAACACTCTATAAGGGACAGCAGGGACAAGGGGAAAAAATGAGAACCAAGACCTGTCATGTGAAGGTACAGGATCCCAGTAATAGATGTAACTGTATTGTATACCTAGATTGTACCAATAAACTCAGTTAAAAAAAACTACTCTCTAGGAGGTATCTATTAATTCCATTGTAAGAAGGTTTGGGTCAGTGCTGACATTACTTTATTAATTTTTTATTACATTGATCAACAATGCTCATTTTATTATACTTCCCTTTATTATTATATAATTATTTATAGTTATTTATATTATTATACCTTACTTCCTATTGCAATTCAGTTCACTTTTTTTCAGTTAACACTTCATTGTCTAGTACCCTGTTTTTTTTTATTTTTATGTTTGTTTTTTTGAGACAGGGTCTCACTGTGTATTTGAGACTGAACTGGAACTCACTATGTAGCCCACTTTGGTCTCAAATTCACAGTGATCCTCCTGTCTCAGCCTCCAGAGTATTGGGATTATAGGCGTGTGCCACCATGTCTGGCACCCTGTTTTTAATTAATGTATTTTATACTTGCTTGGGCAAGTTCTGCCAACTCACTCCTCTTCCATTTCACAGTTAACATGGCTTTTTTACACTGCTGATTTTCCATGTAAAATATAGAAAGTTTCTTACTGCTTCATAGTATCACAGAAAGTTAATCTGATTTACATTTGATAATTTTTCATATTTCCTTTAACTGAAAAACTTCCATGACTCTTTCAAGATTATTCTGTCACTGAAATGTATACCTCTTTTGTGTTGACTTAAGAGTTACATTTTGACATTTGTCTCTGAGATTATCTTTGTCTTTACTTCCATTTGTTATAATATCCTTAGTAACAATAATAAAAAAGAACAACAAAAATATCCAAAGCACTACTAGTCAACACACGAAGTCAAATAATCCTGAAGTGAGTCACCCTATAGTAAATTTCATCATTGTCACTGGTGACCTATGCACCCAAATATGATCTACCGACCACAAATGTTAAATAAGTGTGATCTCCTTGTCCCTAAATTCTATTCCAATCACATAACAATCTATTAAAAGAAGTCAAATGAAACAGCAACTGTGATGAATAAAATCTTCATGACAATTTAACCCTTATTAACTGTCTAAGAGCTGCATCTTAAATATGAAAGTAAATGTTGATTTGATAAAGCATATATGTTTCAAGGTAAATTTTTGTTCCAAAACTTAAAATTACAGATAAAATATTTTTCCTCTATACAGCAGCTGTTGTTTTGTTTGCTGTAATTTCTTGCTAGAAGAATCTAAATAACACTGAAAAAGTCTTTGAAAATTTCCAGGATAAAGCTTTTAAGTCTTATTTATTTTGAAGACTTTCATTTTCTTAAATTTTATGCTCTTGTCTTCTAGTCAATTGTGTCTTCTTTATTTTTCTAAAAAAGCAATACAAAATAGAAAAGGGTCCATGTCAAGAAATGACCATTTATGTTTTTTTCAGACCATTTCTCCCAAAGAAAACGCAATTTTCCCATTACCTGCTTTTTTTTTTTTTCCTCAAGAAAGATCATTTAAAAATGTCAGTAGCTTCCATGGCTGCAAAGGTTTTGCTCACCAGTGATTTCTTTTTTAGACAAATTTGACATAAATGGTAAGAGGAATATTAAAGAAATTTTAGAAGCAGCATTAATATACAATGAAATGCAATAAGGATGGGGATTATTTTTTTAAAGATAGCAAACGTATATAGGGCTGCCAAACCTAGATATACTAAAAACAAGTGAGAAAAATGTAGATTGACTCCCGAGCTCTCAAAAACCATCAGACACTCAATGTGTAGTAATGACTGAACATATTCACTGTACTTAAAGCCTATATTAAAAGACGTGTCTAGAGAAATTTGAATTAAAGAAGATTCTGTGAAATTTCCCCAAGTACAGAATGCACATCTATTTTGAATTTTCTTGCTTTTATTTAAGACAAGTGGCAGATAATTTCACAGCTGTCAGTTAATGCATGTAATGAATGCCTTATAAAAGGATGAAAGCATGAAGTTGTATTCATATTCTCCAAGTATGTAAAATTAATTCAAAAGGATGTCAAGATCTGGTGTGAAATGAAAAAATACAAGAACACTTTGGTTTAGCAGAGTGCTTGGGTTGGGTAGGGAGGAGGTGTGGGTGAATAGTCCTCCCTGACTTCATATAAATTAAATCAATAAGAATGGGCAAAGAACTGACTGCTCTAAGTCTTTACATTTTTGCCAGTTTCTCAGATTTTTATTACATCACACTTATATCTAACAACTTTATTGCTTTGAAACACTCTACTTTTTAAAGTAATAGTAACTTGTCATTTGTTAGCCTTCAGAACTCATGGTATGTTAATATACACAGTATGGATAAAGATATTTTCCAACTTTGTAAAAAATATAGAGGGATATTAATCTGAAAGGAGTTCAAAATGTTAACATTGGATAACTTATCTAATTCAAATATTGTTCCTATAGTCTCTTATAATGATGTGTGACATGGTTATACCAATATGCTTAGAACTGATGTTTAAATAGTATTGTATAATCATTGTGTTGTTTTAAGAATAATCTGTGGGTATAGAACAGAGATAGATGACAGTAGACTTGCAGGTATGTCTCAATAAACAATGGGTCTGTGTATCCAGAACCAGATTAATGAGTCACAGACTGCAGAGAGTCAGATGTTTTCTTCTGTGATCCTAGGCTGAGTGGGAGAGGTGAGCCCTGCTGCTGCTCAGCATCCATGAGAGAGAATTACATGCCTATTGCTAGACAAAGAAAAGATCAAGTTGCAAAATTAGAGGCACATTTTTTACAGAATATATATTGCATTTGCATCATCCCAGAACCAAAAAATTCAAAAGTAGAATCATCATAAGTCAGAATACACAGCTACATATTTTGCCCAAAGCAGAGATTTAACCATAAACTTAAAACATGATGTTTTGTTACATTTCTAACAGTGACACTTCTCATCTGTGGTGATTTGTTATGTTTTGCTTCTATGCTTGTCTCTGAAAAATCAATAAGACTTGGTAACTTTAAATTCACTATGGCTTGGTATAATAATAGATTAATGAAGGAAAACACATGAGCATCAAATCATAAATTTGCACACATTTAAAGAGGAAATGTAATGTGGCACATTTTTCATATATTTATTTGCTGCTTTTACTTTTTTGTCTGAGAAATATCTGTTCATTTCAGATGCCCATTTTTGAATTGGGTCTTTATATTGGGGGGATTGATTGTTTGGAGTTCTTTATATATTCTAGATAATAGCCCTTTGAGGAGGAGCTGGTAAAAATTTTTTCCCACATTGTAGGTTGTCTCTTAGTTCTGTTGATGGTTTCTTTTGCAGTGCAAAAGCTTTTTAACAAGATGAGACCCCAGTTTTTTATTTTTTCTGCTAGTTCCTGTCTACTAGGGATTTGTTCATAAAGTCTTTTCCTATGCCAATGTCTTCAAAAGTTCTGCCTAACTTCTCTTCCAGCAAGTTTAGTGTTTCTGTTTTAATATTTAGATCTTTAATCCACTTGGATTTTAATTTAGTGCATGGTGAGAGATAAGGGTCTAGTTTTAATCTTTGGCAGGTTGGGATCCAGTTTTACCAACACCATTTATTAAAGAGGCTATCTTCCCTCCAGTGGGGATGGTCAGCTAACTTTGTCAAAGATGAGGTAGCTGAGTACATCTGGAGTTATTTTTGTGTCTTCCAGTCTGTTCCACTGATCCTCAGGTCTGTTTCTTGGCCAGTACCATGCTGTTTTTATCATAGTAGCTTTGTAGTATAGCTTCAAATTGGGAATTATTATACCCGATGACATATGTATGATGCCTAGGATGGCTTTTGTTATTCTAGATCTCTTATGGTTCCAAATTAACTTTTGGATTCTTTTTCTTAGTTCTGTGAAGTATAGTGTTGGAATTTCTATTGGCTTTGTATTGAATCTGTATAGCAGTTTTGGTAGTATGGCCATTTTCACTATGTTTATTCTTCCTACCCAGGAGCAGGGGATATCTTTCCATTATCTTATATTCTCTTTGATCTCTCACTAGTCATTAGAGAGATGCAGATGAAAACAACACTGAGATTCCACCTACCCCACAAAGAATGGGTACTTTCAAGAAATCACACAATAACAAATGTTGGTGGGGTTGTGGGGAGAAAGTAACCCTTCTCCATTGTTGGTGAGAGTGCAGACTGGTGCAACCACTATGGAAATCAATATGGAGATACTACAAAGAGCTGGGACTAGAAATTCCATTTGAACCAGCCATCCCTCTGCTGGGTATCTTTCCAAAAGAATTAAAAGTATCATATCACAGTGATATATATGCACCCATGTTTATAGCAGCACAGTTTGTAATAGCTAAAACTTGGAAACAGCCCATTTGACCATTAGTTGGAAACTGGATAAAGAAGATGTGGTTTTTCTATAAAATGGAGTACTACTCAGCCATAAAGAATGAGAAATTAGATTCATTCATAGGAAAGTGGATACATATTGAGGATATACTCCTAAGTGAAATAAATAAGTCACACATGTGTAAATACTGAATATTCTCTCCAGTGTGAGAAAATATAATAATACTTAAGATCCTAATGAGATAATTAACAATGTGAAATAGGCAGAAAAGGGCTAAACGTGCAGGGAAAGTGGGAAGGGTAGGGGAAAGGGAATAAGGGAAAAGAAAAAAAATATGAGAAAATGAAAAAATGGAAATAAAGAGTTTTTAAATGGGGAGAGGGGAGGGGAGGAAGGGAGGGCAGGGATGGGGGAAAAATGAGAACCAAGACCTGTCATGTAAAGGTACAGGATCCCAATGATGAATGTAACTGTGCTGTATACCTAAAGTGTATCAATAAACTCAATAAAAATAAAAAATAAATAGGATTTATAAACTCCTAAATGTAAACTTCTCCAGAAAATAAGATGGTACTTTATATTTCATTTAGGAATGTCAGCATCCTAATCATAATAAAATAATCACTATCTATTGTTGGATGAGAATTTGATTTTTCATTCAGTGGAAGTCTCCAGAGCATCAGCCTATTTATGTTAGTTGTCTAAGCCCAGTTTCATAGGGTAATGCAGAGAGAGGCAGGTGACAGCAGCACTTCTTCTAGACTGCATCACAGAAGATGAGCCCTGAGCTGATGGAACCTGGAGCACTATTAACAGTCGTGTCTTTCACTCTAGATATAGAGGTTGGTACTTTGTACATGTCTAGATGTAGACATCTCTAGATACTCTACCTTTGAAGAGTAAAAGGATA
Source organism: Fukomys damarensis (assembly GCF_012274545.1). NCBI lineage: Eukaryota > Metazoa > Chordata > Mammalia > Rodentia > Bathyergidae > Fukomys > Fukomys damarensis. The sequence continues at coordinate 50,149,366 of NW_022900947.1, read as the reverse complement.
ATTCCTTTTTTGTTCTAGAGGAGGCTTTTGCTAATTGAAACACCCTTCAAAAGTTAAACTCGTGCAAAGTTTCCTTTTTTTTGCTTACAAAACTTGCAGAAATGTGACAGGCATATTGGTGAATTGTCTGCCAGCAATATCAAAATGTTTCATAAGTCACAAATGTTTTATATAATAGTCTGATTGGCTGACGAATAGCCAAACAAACCAAAAACTATTCAAGAAATACACACACACACACACACAGACACACACACATACATGTAATTATAAATATGTCATGGTAGTAGCAGTGTGCCAAGGAAAGTCAGTTGAAACCAGTGGTTGAAACCAGAAAATATATGCTTTTGAGATGAAGGATCTGTTCTACCAGGTTGAGGGGAGTGGTACAGTAATAGTATGATTTAGGATTGGGGTAATTTCCTTGCATGAGTGTGAGACTAAGGAGAAACTTCCTATAATGTATGGACTTATCATCATGAGTCACTACCCAGGAGGAATATATTCACTAAAAAATTTCACAAAAGCCATTTTTAGGATCACAGTTGCTGATGGATGAGAATAAGCGGTTTGAGGTATGGTATATTTTGTTTCCTTCACTATCTGCAAAATCAAGGCAACTATGCTGTTTCTGATACATGACTGCAAGGAGAGCTCAGCATATGAGGGGCCCCTGGCTGCATTTGGCATTGATACAAAGTTTAGATCTTGAACAACATGCTTCTTGGTTCTTATTTGCAGTTCTTTTTTGTTTTTTGGTACTGGGGATTGAACTCTGGTCCTTATACACGGCAGGCGACGGAACCACTGAGCTAAATCTGGGATCTGCGGTTCTAAATAAGCATAATTTTGTATATTGTTTTCTTGTCAGCTTACAGACAATATTAACTTCATATATTTTATAGGATAGACATTGCAAATATTACTTTCAATTGCCTGATTAAGCTTATGTTACTTAGGAAAATATCTCTTATTTCTTTCATGCCACAAATTCGTAGTCCTCTTCCATTCTCATGTTGCTTGGTGAAAGACTGGAATTCCCTTCAATGGCAACAATCTTGGCCTTCTGAGTAGAGAGAACACCTAGAAAACTGAAGCAACAGAGATAGAAATGAATGTTGACATATAAAAATGAAAGACTTATCTATATAATGAATTTTAAATAATTACATCCTTACCAACATTGGTTAGTTTTTATTCTTTTATCTACCTTTTTACTTACTTTGTCCTTTCAGGATTATTTTGAGACAATAAATGTATAATTTTTGTCAAGTTAAAATAAGTGAGAAATTAAAATGCCAGTCTTTGACTGCACAATTGTGAATACTTCAAATCTCAGTGGCTTAATGTAATGTTTATGTTTAGTCATGCTACCAGTACCTCTTGCATAACGTGAAAATCTCTAGGTGGGGAGGGGCACAGGCCAACAGATGCTTCCTCTCCATCCCTGCCTTTCTTGACATTTAAGCATCCCTGAATCACTGCCTCTCATTGCATTGGCCCAAGCAAGTAAAACAATTATGTCTAACTCCGAGAGCATAGTCTTTCTGATATAAGAAAATTAAAATATCTAGTAGGCAGAGTGTGGTAATGTAACATCCTGCAAAAGTCTGGGAGCTAGGGGTCTCCTGTGAGAGTTTCTCGGTGGTGAGCTCACTTGGATGAAAGAGCAGGGAGACGAGCGTGGCTTTGGGTCCACACCTCCCTTGGAAAATGGGGAAGGCAGAAATGAAGTAATACAAAGGGAAAGTTCCTTTGTCGTCTGGCAAATGCAGAGCAGGGACACACTGCGGGGTGGAGCGACCTGAGCGGGTCCTGACAGAAAGGTCAAGAAACCACAATACTCATACTCATAGGGGTGAACCGTATTCTAAAAATAACTGTTTCACTGATTGGCGCAAGCTAGGCCAATCAGTGTCTTAGCCTTTGCTTCTGAGGAGAAGAGGGAACAAGGGACTTAAAACAAGTGCATGTTATAGTTTCACAAGGGCAAGTTCTTCATTAATAGTGCACGATAAGGATGTGGTAATTGTATAATCGTCAGCTACCCAGGTCTCGTCCTATGCTGCCTACACCCCTTAGCTGTCCCTACAATGGGAATAATTCTGTGACTGTTTTACGAGAACTGAACACATCCTGTGTACTCTCCTTGCCGTGAGGCACGCAAGACAGAAGTATGAAGAAGTATCACACATATGTGTGAGTAAGTGATCGCATTACCCTACGGTAATGGAAGGTATTCTACAGGTGAGATTAAGATAACAATTTAGTTGATTTTGAAGTAATGAGAAGCAAGATTCACTACAGTGGGTCTGACTTAACCACTTGAAAATACTCCAGAGGAGAGAGAACGTCCTTGACTCTGAAGAAACAAGCTTCCAGTTATTCTACAACTGCAAGGAAATGAATTCTGCATCCAACCACTTGTGCTCGGAATAAAGAAAGACTCAGATGAGAACTCAGTTCAAGCTGACTCCTTGATGGCCTCCTTGGGACCCACTGAGCAGTGAGCTCAATGAGCCATTCCCCAGTCCTGGCTCCTTGGGACTTCGAGATAGGAAATGTACGGGGTTAGAAGGGGGTGAAATTGAAGGGATTTCTTACTTAGAATTAAAAAAAAATGTAAAAGATTATATAAAGGGTAACATAGTTCCATCAACTTTGCACTCACTGTATAATTTAGATAACATTATCAGGATTGTATAAATTTAAAACCATAGAGTCAGAGAGACACAAATCTTATGCCAGTATAAAATGGGGCTGGGACTGCTGTTATGTCAAGCTGGTTTTCTTCTAATATACAACAGTGTTGTCTCTTACTCTAGATAATTGAAATTGGACATTGAAACCATTACGAAGAAAGAAATATCCTTTTATTTTCTCTGCTAAGATGAAAGAAATCTGGAATTAATATCAAATACTGTATTACATGTTTAGGATAGAGAAATCTATAGAAGTAATGTGAGACAATTTACATTTTGCACTCTTTTTCATTATCTTATCTTCCCTAAAACATAATGCATCAATTCATCAGTAATATTGACATATGTAGGATCTTTACTTTCTCATATCTGTAATTCTTTTGCTAATGTAAATTGTTGGAACTTCCTAAAGTGATGTCAAAATGAATATTTTGCCAAGTTATAGAAAGGAGTTCAGTAAATATTAATAAACAAGAAACAACATGAACATTTTAATCAATCATGATACCACACATTTTTATTTTATAAGAATTAAAATTTTATTACTCAAAGACGTTTATCATAATTTATAACAATAGTGTTCTGTAAAAATATTGAACATGTCTACCCATATATGATAAAATTATCATTTATTGTAAAGTGAGAATTATTTCATTAAATTACATTTGTTTCAGATGAGTTCAGAAGAAAACCAATTTGTAAATTTTACCCAATTTAGTGATTTTAATATCCATACATACCACATAAATTGCTGAGAAAAAAATGGATTTGATTTGAAAACAATTTATTATGGATATACTTGGCTTATTGAAAATAATCCAGAATGAAAAAACTGAGAACTTACAAAGCCGGGTTGCATAAAAAGAAGTGAAAATAAATGATTTTTTTCACATTTATCTTTTCCTTCAAATTATGCTAAATTTATAAGATTTCTGATAATTTGCTCTTTATACTGAAAATTTTCTGTTTTGTATCATATGTAAAAGATTATAGAGGTTGAGAATAACTTATATAAAAAAAAATCAATTGTGGTACATTCTCCAGGCTGGTGGTAGTCATTGCATCTAAATTTGGTTCCACATATCAAAGTTATCCCAATTATTTTTCCAGGCCAAATGAGCACAAAATGTTCTCCAAATGCAAAAGCCTTTGAAATTGCCATAAGCTTGACAGGTATAATTTGAAACATTAATTTTCCTTTGTATAAATATGTGGACCAAATAATGTTTAAAAAAATTCAGAAGACATAAACTATTGTCAAGAGTGTTTGAGTATTTGTAAGTTACAGTTATCTATTGGACAATGCTTAAAGAAAGAAAATGTTATCTATCATTTATTTCTCTGTAAATTTGTATTGAAATCAGATATTTTTAAAGAATAAAAAATACTCAGAGAAGATTTTGGAGATATAAAATTACTGCCAAATATGCTTTTCTCTTTATTTTGTCCCTCGGCCCTGATTTCAGCTTACTTCAGTTTCCAGGTTAAGAGAAGTTGCAAGTTGAATTGGCTTACACATATTTGTTGCGCTCTGCTTTAAATTCAAATTAAAAATATGAGGATTTCTTTTGTAAACATCAGTATGTCTTAAATACAGTGTACTTTTCTTGGGGCCAGGGATTTAGCTCAGTGGTGTGCTGCCTGCCTCAAAAGCACAAGGTACTGAGTTTAATCCCTGATATCAAAACAAACAAACCTTTTTTCTGAAAAGGTATTACTCTTCTATCCCTTACACCTACCAACTTTAATGTCCACTCTTGCTATAGTGCTTCAACTCCTGAGATTTAAAGAACAATGTAATATAATTCTTATTGCCATAGTTTTCACTGGAGAGTGACTTATTAAAGTATTAGCATTTTGGTTAAAGCAGAAATTTCTGAACAGCTTTCCTCTTGTTTCACTCTCCTCAGCGTGCTTTATTCATGGGGTATCCTCAGCCCCCTCTTTTTTAATCACAGATCTGTTTTCACATAAACTGAAATGCAGTATGTTAGTTTAATCCCAATTATACCTCTTTTTAGATGTTATCTTTGTAAAACAATACATGACTTTAATGTAGTCAGATGTTAAAATCAACCATGATCCACTATGTATGTTTCCCTTAAAAAGGCTTTTAAGTAGTGAATCCAAATTTCTGTTGATGTAAACAAAAAAAGTAAAATGTAGTCTAGTTAACTCTATTGTTTATGGCATTTTGCATCAAATATAAACACTAAATATTCATTTTTCTGAGCATGATGATTGCTTTGTCTTGTATTTAATTTTATTCATTAATGTAATACACTATAAACCCTTTGCCCCATTTTAGAAATTCTTTTGCTACATTCAACATAGATGCTGTGTTTTGTCATAGCTGATATTTAGTTTTAGAACAACTTTTGTTTGGATTTTTTTTTTTTTTATTTTTTTTTTTTTTTGTACTGGGATCCAACTCAGGACTTTGCACTTGTGAGGCAAGTAGTAGCACCTGTGAGCTAAATCCCTGGCCCACGAACTTTTATTTTTATTATATAAACTTGGTGCATTATTCTGTGTACAACTCACCTTTTATGTTGCCCACAAATTAAAATTGCAGTGGTCCAGTTCATGCATTTTGAGTCACAAGCAGGCTGTATCACTAAATATATTGATTACTTTCTGATATCTCTATTTTATTAGTTTTATATCTTTAACAAAATGTAGAATTCCAATATTTTAAAAAGGTTTTTTTTATGCTATTCTCTTTTTGTTTTCCTTGTCTGTAACTTGTGCTGTGCTAACACCCAGTGAAATGGAATAATAAAGCAAGAGTCAGATCCACGACATACTATTTTAACATGAAATGCTAACCAAACCTTATAGCACTTAAGTATGCACTATGATTAACTAGTACATGTTCCATGCTTGATGTTGCTGAAACTCTACAGAAGATTTCTCAAAATTAATTACTGTGAAGGTATATTCTCATTTTTTGACAAATCTGGAGTAGATTTTTATAAAAATGAATATGATGTACAACATGTAGAAAAAGTAAATTAATTTTGACTGAATTAAAGTTGTAAAAACAAAGAATGAAAGAACTGTTCCTTAAAATGTATACATTAATTTCTGCCAGATGTGTATGCATCCAGTAATCCAGCACCCAAGAGGCTCAGGAAGAACTGTTGAAAGTTCGAGGTCAGTCTGGGCTACACAGCAAGTTCAAGAACAGCCTGAACTGCCTAGTGAGACAGTCTCAAAAAACTAAAAACAAAAACAAATTGCATATTAATATTCCTGACTCTGATTGAGTCACTTGTTTTTTAGTGGTTAGAGTAAATTTATCTGGAATGTGTGTGATATAAATGCTAGAAATATTTTAAGATCAAATGTAGAAAATCAGCATAAATCCTAAACAAAGTCCTTAAATATGGTAACTGAATTCTCTCATTTATGATCATATGGTTAATCGGTTTCTAACTCTGAGTGTACGACATGATTTTTCAAACAATGGAAACAGCATGGGTGGTGATGGTATGTTTCACTATTCTCAAATCACTACTATCTATCTATCTGACCATAACGAATAACACTGTCATGTTGGAGATAAACAGAATCTTGTTACTTTTAGGCATCCTGGGTCTGTTTCCGTAATTCAGATCTGATTTCAATACTTAACTTCCTTTTGGAAAAACTGTAAGCAAATTACCAGAAGCCCTTTTAATTGTGCTAAGCCTAACAAAATAATAATATTTATTCAGCGAAAGGACTGGATGAATGAATGTGATATAAATAATTTGGTCAAAATAGCACTGTGGTCCTGTTCCATGTTACCTTACTTTAAGGCATCTGGTCCTATTCCATGTGTCAAAAGAGTTCACCAGATGAGCTAGGCCTGTGTTATTTATGAAATTGTTATGCTCTCATGGAGCCCTTTTTATGGAAAATGGCATCATTAATTTAATAAGAAGTATATTGTTGGAGAGGTTGTAATGACATGTCATTTCCTCTCCAAAAAACAACAATCACAACTTCTAAGACAAAATAGCTGGGATTGATGCTTTTCATCTGGTGAAAAGTAGAGAAAAATGGCAGGATTGTTATATGACCAAAAAGCTGAACTTAGTGAGATGCATTTATTTCTTTAAATGTCTTGCCACAAGGGCTGGCAAAAGGCCTAGAATTTGCATTTATTTTAATCCTTCCCTTAAGCTTTTTTTAAAAACATGAATTCTAAAGAGCATTTAAAATAAGAGTATCTTTATTACTAAACAGTTTAAATAAGATTAGTAATTTATAGGAGGATATATTTTTAGCTTATTCAGTTTCATCACCCTAATACAGAGAGACTATGATAATTAAATTAATTAATTGATAAATCTGGCTAGTGAATGCTATATGCTTGAGAGTTAAAGTATAGCATTTTTTTGGTATTATGATTAAAATTATTTAATTAAATACCAATTGTCAGGGTGTTTTCTGGAGATTTAATTCTTCCCTTATTGTAGATTGGATTGAGGTTAAAGTGCTTTGTATTTTAAAATTTTTCTTTTTAACTATTTATTCTGAAGATTTGAAGTTTTAGGACTTCAATTATGAAGAGCTAAATTCAAGAAATAAGACTGATTTCAAGGTCTTCTGATTCCAGCATGCCAAGAACTAAGAAATTATCCACTACAGTATTTTGACCTCTGATTCTTTAATATATAATCCTTCTAGAGATAAAAAAATATGTTTGAGATTAAAGATGAGTGTTTAAAATGAAGAATTCTAAATTAAATGTAACTCCCAGCATTCATCTTGAGTGAATGTGCTGTGCCTAGCCTGGGATCGGGCTATCCCTAACCATAAGCTACTTTGATACTATATATTGTGGATTTGTATCGACTGGTCAGTGAACTGGAATTTGGGTACCTGAACAGATAGGATTATAAGGCTTCTCCATTCCACTATTGAATTTGCTCTTGAAACAATTGTAGTTGTTTAATTTCTGTTAGCCTGCATTTCTTCAGTTCTGTAACATTTGTTCTCCTGATAATATGATTTTGATTCTGAATATTGCTATTTAAAGTCTAATATTATTAAGCCCCTATTAATTCATAGACATAGTGCTAAGCTTTTATCTTATTGGCTTTCACAACAATCATACATGAAATTTATACAATAAATTTATGCAATAAAACAGTACTTATATTGTTTCATTATATATCTAAGCAATTAGTCTCATACTTATGCCAGCTGAAAATATAGTACACTCATTTAAACTCACCTTTTAAACACCTTTTAAAATAAAGAAGACTTAACAATCAAGAGCAATTATAGATTCGCTGAATATTCCAGCAAAGATGTGTTTTTTATCTTAAATTTATATAGACTCAAATTTAACTGTTTTTTTGATAGCTCTATCTACAAATACGTCATGGAAACTTCAGATCTATATATTCAAATATCAAATACCTGACTTCTCAATGATCTACATTCTCTTAACCATAAGTTTTGGAATAAAATTCTACCTTTCTAGTGCCTGAGTAAATTCTTATTATTTGTACTGCTTAGTTCAACCATGGTTACTTATTCTGTTTCAAGGAATAAATTCACGTATTCTCCCTGTTATCCAAACCCATACCCCAGACTACAGCAGAAATATAATCTTTTAAATTTAAAAAAGCCCACAAAGTAATTTTTCTCCTTAATACTTTTCAATGTTTTCTCAGTGTGATAAGAATTAATTGCATACTTCAGATGGCCTCGGAGTTACTCATAACCTGATTTTCTTCTTGTGTCTTATCCTCTAGATAGGACAGATTTATTTAAATTTCAGAGTGTTCTCATTTGTCTTAGCTCTTTGAAACCTGACGTTACTCCCTCTGTTCTTCTTTTTCTTCCTCTTCTTTTTTTTTCTCCCTTCCTAAGATGGAAGGTATGGAACTATCACATCCAAGGATAAAGAAAGCAGTGCTTGTTTGAAGCTTGAAGTTTACACTTTGGTTTGAGAAAATATAAAAGTGTATATATAGTTATATATATATATATTTATATATATATATAGTTATATATGTGCTTATATGTGTATATGTATGTGCTTATATAAATAATTCCATCTTTATTCAGAACAAAGGAGTTTTCAAAGAATTTTATGTTTGTGTCACTTTTTGAGATATATTCAAAGTAGATTTATGTAGATATTTAATAGGGTTATTAACCATTTCAAACAAATTGCAGATCAAAAAAGGCTATCTTTCTTATTTACAGGGAAGATTTTGCAGATATCTCATCATAATCAAAATTAGATGCAGTTTACAAAATTTCTAAATTTTTCCTTTTAATTTAAACCATTATAATCATATGCCTATTTTTAATGGTATTCGCTTACTTGTATGAATTTCATTTTCATGCTTTTGTTGTTGTTTCATTTTGATTCTGATTTGTTTTTTATTCATCACACCAAATAAACTTTGCAGAAACATTAATGTCTTTTTTTCTTTTGAGAAGACTGTTTGAGAAAAGGAGTATAAGATAGAACTGTTCCTCCTATTACAAAAATGCATATTAGAAATTCTCCATAACCAGAAAAGTGTATTATTTCTGCAACAATAAAAGAAATGAATGGAATTAAACATCTAATACTGTTTAATAATTGCAAAATTTTAATTTTAAGAATTGCTAATATTTTACACTAAAGTAAAAGAATTACTGAAACCCATAGTTATATCAAATTACAGTTTGATAAAAGTCCTTACATGCCTATTTCCAGCATCAAAATGTTTTATATATTTCATATATTTATTTTGCCATTCTTTTTTTTAATTTTTAATTTTGTTAATGTATATTTTAGTTTAGAACAATTGCATTCCTTGTAGGGAGTTGAACATGTACATCATACATCTAGGTTCTTTCCTCATCCCCTTTACCCTCCCTTCTCATGTCCCCCTCCAACTCTTGATCCCATTCCCATTTAAAAAAATGATCTGTCTGTCTAAAATGTATTATATATTTTAAACAAAACTATTTCAGGTGAAATAAAAAGGTAACTCTGATAGTGATTAAATAATAGCAAAATAGCAGAAGAAAGTACTTTCTAGGTGATTAAACAATCTGAAGGTGAGAATGGCTTTCCAAGATAGGTCATGACAATTCTCAGCTACAGGGGCCCCTCACCGCTGTCATTACATGAATGGTGTCCTTTTCCTGCTAACAGTATTTTCTGGAAGCCAACTCTGCCATCTTTTTCCTAAGGCATCTTAAAACCAGAAACAACTCCTGGACATTTTTCTGAAAAAATAGTTTTTCATTTGACCAGCAAAGTTTTAAGTAAACTATTTTGAAATATCATTCATAAATTTGGAGAATTATTTGAGTTTTAAAATAATAATACAAAACATGCACATATACCACATGGTGAGTGTAATGCTGTATTAAATAATTCACTAAAATAACTTAAAGAACAAATCAAGATATAATATTCAAGTGCATTATTAAGTCCAAATATAAACATAATTTTGAAAACTTTTTAAAAATCCCTAAATACCAAAATTTATTAAATATATGTGTGTGTGTGCTCTTGAAAAACCAACAGATAAAGAATTCAAATGGGATATTAAAAAAAGTTAAAATAAAATGTAAAGACATTACTATGATAGTACACAACTACAAAACTTGATAAACAGTTACATGCCAAAACAACTGTACAAATTTGAAGAAATGGGTAAGTTCTTAGAATCATAAAAGCTAACATGATCAGAGGGTGAAGAAATAGAGAATGTGAACAGACAAATAATGAATAAGAAGATTCACAATCCAGAACTCATCAGGACTATTGAAATTCTATTAGAAGCTTTGAAATGAAGGGAACATTTCCAAATTCATTTTTATGAGGCTTATGTTCCCCTGATATCAAATCTAGATGAGAACATTACAAGAAAAGAAAAATCATATGCAACATCCTTGATGAATACAGATGCAATGAACTGCAACCAAGTATTTACAAAACCACCAAGAGCACATTAAAAGGATTACACATAATGATCCAATAGAATTTCTTCCTGTGATGCAAGTGTGTTTTACACATGCAAATTGAGAAATATGATAACATCACTCTAACCGAAGGAAGAACAAAAACATATGATCATCTCTGTGGATGCAGAAAAAGCAGTTGTTAAAATTTAACATATTTTTTAATGATGAAATAAAACTCTTAAGATACTATGAATTAAAGGAATGTATTGCAGCCTAATAAAGGATGACTGTGATGAGCCTAAAGTTTGATGGCAGAAAGCCAAAAGCTTTTCTTCTAAGATTAGAGGAAAGCAGATATGGCCCACTCACCCCTTTTCCATTCAACACAATACTGAAAGTTCCATCTGGAGCAACAAGGTGAGGCAAAGAAGTGAAAGACCTCCAGATCAAAAAGAATGACATAGCATTGCTTCTGTTCTCAGATGAATTGATCTTAGAGTAAGCCTGGTAAAATTCTAAAAAGCTAATAAACACATTCAGTAATGTAGCATTGATGAAAAATCAATACACAAAATCTATATTGTTTCTATGAAATAAACAATATTCTGATAAAGAAATTTAGTAAAATCCCGTGTAAAATAGCAGTAAAAAGAATAAAATACTTATGAATATGTTTTAGTCATATAGATGAAAAATTGGTACATTGAATACTATTAGACATTAATGAAAGGAATTGAAGAAGACATAAATGAACAGAAAAATACCTCATATTCAAACATCTGAAGGATTAATATCAAGAAACTCTCCTCATTATTTTCAGTGTGATTTGTTCTATGGATTTAACTCAATCATTATAAAACTCTCAGAGATACTATTTATGGAAAGAAGAAAAACTCTCAAATTCACATGAAGTCACAAAAGACCTTGAATAAAAAAAATTCCTCAGAGAGAACAAATCTAGGGAGGAACCCAAATACTTGATTCCAAATAAACTACAAGTCTGTGGTAATCAAAACTCTGTTACTGGCATAACAAAGGACCCACTAACCAATCAAACAGAATTTGGAGTCCCAAAACACGCCACTGTGAATACATATACAGCCAACTAATATTTCATAAAGTTGTCAAGAAAACACAATGCAGAAGTGCTGAAAAGAAATGATAAAATTTTTGATTGACTCTACAGAAGTAGAAAAACTTATGATAGTTTTTTACTTTCAGGGAGCCCACCTCAGATTTTGATCTGCCTCAATTTCAAACTTTCTTAAACATAATTTCCTGAAGGTAAAATTTTAAAATGAAGAAGTCCTAATGGATTCCTCTTTTTTTTTTTTTTAGCAGTTTCCAATCACCTAGAGCAGGTTTTCCAGATGAGTTTCTTTCGTGTGCAAATCTGCATTATTCTATTTGCAATTTATGAATCTCTAATCTTTCTATCCTGATCTTTTGAATAACTGGGATATTTTTATAGAGACCCTTGTTAGCCTTAGCAGGGTTATTTGGTCATTTCCCCTGAATACACATAATTCATTGAATATTGTGGAGGGAATCTTCTATTTGCTTGACTTCATGTTACCATTTTTAGGAAATTCACTTGAGGACAACTCCATTTTCTCTCTTTTACTAATGGTTCCTGAAGGGTAGGATGATTGAATGCAGTAAGGAGAAGAGTTTAAGCATATGGACAACATTATCCTCTTAGTTTCTGTTATTGGTGTGCCTGAAACAACAGTGCATTCTACATGGGTCTTTGCTCTGAGATCTTCTTGAACTGATTGACTGGGATGCTCAGAGTGGAACCTATTTGAACACATGAAGCCAGAGAAAAATGTGCTGAAGGAAGAATGACTCTAAGAGGATTGCTTTGATAGTAATATTGGTAAGCATTTTGGCCGCAAGTCAGTCATGACATCCAGTCAGCTATTTCAATAGTAGAGCTAATATTTTATCAAAACTTCCATGTCTATTTAGAACTCAAAGGAAATAGATTATTATTTTTTTCTTACTGACTCATTTTATTTTGGAAAATAGGAACTGAATTGGAGGTTCTATTTAAGTATCATTTATACTGTACTCTTTCTCCTCAATTACATTGTATAACTGAATTTCAAAAAATTTGTCTTGAATTTGAACAATTTTCATGTATGCTTCAAAATTTTTTAACTTCAAGTTTGGTTACCTTTCTACTTATATTCAGTATAAAATTAATAGTTAATATATAGTACCAGATACCAAAACTGAATCTGTGCTCTATTCCTTCTGACAGTGCCTCTGTATTTTACCTTCTGTAAAATGGAGACACATTACTGCCACACTACTGCTATCTTGATATTACTTGAAATAAAATGTAGAGATTCTGAAACTTTTTGACCCACTGTTAACATAGAGTATCACTTCATTTTATCTTGACTCATATGAATTCTCAGAAACAAACATTAGTATCACCCCAAAACGTAGAGTAATTGTGTAACTATTAGGCCACATTCACATATTTCCATAAACCTGCATACAAATACTCTAGGACAAGTATTTTTCCAGAAGGACTGAAGTCAGAAAATATATTCAATAACTATGTCAATAGTGGAGGTCAACAGCACAATTATAAGTTTTCTTTGGTTTTAAGAAAATATCTCCCAAAGGGAAAGAAAAAAACACATCCGATTTCTCCAATATATCATATGTACTCACCAACCATCACTTAGTATAATGGTTTGACAGAAGTTTAGGATGTAGGTATGTTTATGCCTTATCTTTAAGTTGCTTATGAACAAATAGGACAGAAATGAAAATATAATGCGAAGTCAAATTCAGTCCTAGCAGAGAAACATAGCTAAAACATTGTTGCTTCTCAAGGTAACTAGGAAACCAATTGGCAAGATAAAGTAGTGGAATAAAAATCATTGAAATTAATTAGGAAATTGAAGATATGAGGTCAACAACTGAAATTAAAGTTTCTGTTAGAATTTTATCATTAGTATCATTTATTTCTTTTAGTATTTTAAGTAACCTATTTTATTGTCTAACTGAATAGGATCTTAAGCCTGTTAATGTGAAATTCAGTTATTTTTTCCACAGTAAGAGTTGTCCTCTGAAAACTGTTATTTTAAAGCAAAATAATAATTTTAAAATAAAATGCAAATATTATTTTGTGATAAGTCAGGATCAAACTTGAGACCTTACACTTGCAAGGCAAGCAGTAACACCACTGAGCTAAATCTTCAGCCCTATGAAGATATATTTTGATGAATAGAAATGAATTTTCTCTACTTGGTGTCCAAATTAAACATTTTTTGATTTTGATTAACACTAATCTTATTTATCAACTATAGCTATTTTAAATTGAGTCGTTCTGAGTATTTAACTATCTATATCCTATTTCTAATGCTTTAAAAAGTTTTTTCTCATATTTGTGGAACAGTTTTTTGGTGCAATAAAATGGTAGTTAGGCTGTACCACAACGAAAGGACAGAAATTCTGAAACAATTGAGAGAAAAAAATGTCGTTTGACCTTTGAATTTTTTTCATTTACTAGAAGTACAGTGAGTAGAGACCCACAATTTTATGGGATACTTTCTTATTCACAGAATTCTATAATTGGATACTAAATGTATTAGTACTTAAAAGTCTTTTGAAGAAATTTTACTGATGCATAAGCATAGCCAAGTGATGTAAAACTCCAACTTTGAGGATTTTAAATGTGCCAAATACCACACCGAATTGAATTATGGAGAATTTGTTGACTTGAGATGTCAACTATTATTTTCCTTTTAAGTAGAAGTAATAGGGGAGAGTTCTGTTTGACTGGAGCCAAAGAATCATTTTAAATAAACATATGTTGTCATGTTTTGTAGGAAGCCTTGCTTATGTAGGAAAATGATATGGACACATCGTATTCATAATATTGAAAAGGAGATCTAAAGCACTGTTATTTTTCAATGTTTCTAATTTTGAGGTCTTTAAAGTCTTAGGACAGCATTTTGTGCTAATGAGTTTGGAATGGGTTGAGAATTATGACACTGGTATTTCCTTTCTCTAAGAGATATATCGTGTAAATATTAGAAACAGATTTTTCTGTAAAATTCAAAGGAAAGACTGAAATAAAAACTGAAATAACTGTTTATGGTTTGAACACCATCTTCTAAGAATATAGTTTTGTAGGTTCTACATTTATCAATATTTATATACACATAGGCTTTTAATAAAAGGTTTGCTTTTTTATGCAAACATCATTTTGATATTATAGAATTCTACTCTACAATAGCGATATTACTTTCTTTCTTTCTTTCACATCTCAAGAAACTGAAAATACTTCCCCTCACTCTCTTGCAGCTAGAGTTAGTTATGTAATTCAGTTTTGGTCAATGGTACCTGAAAGGTCTACTGAGAATATTTGTTATTTATTAAAAGTGACTGAAATATATTCTCTCCATTTATTGACATCAGTACATAAAGATTGGAACTTAAAATTTAATTTGTGACTATAAGAAAGATAGTATGTGAGCTGGAGGGTGACATCAGTGACGGGTGACAACTGCCACCATTCAATTATTCAGTAATTTGCAACATAAATGTTGAAATTTAACCATTGTTATTCCTTTTACTTTAGGAGTTAATCAATTTATTTTATTTTATTTTTAGATAAGAATTCTGAAAAAGTGAATTATATCCAAATTTATATGTAGAATGCTTCTATCTTTCCTGTGAGAAAAATACAGTTTCATAACCTGAACTCTAGGTGTGATAATTTCTTCTAGGGTTACCCCAAATAAATCACAGTCTTATATAATTTCCTTCCCTTATGTGTGGGGAAAATGTATAATTTGATTCTGGCCAGTGCATTATTGGAAAATGATGAGATAGTCACGTACTGGATTAGGTTACATTATATAAAACCCTGGTTTAGCAAACTAGAATGAGATCTCCTGTCTTTTAGGAATTAGGCTACATATTGTGAGAGGGCCACAAAGAGCTAAACGTTGCCTCAAAGATTTGAGGGCAGCACTCAATAATAGGGACATGTTCAATGACAAGAAATTGAACTCTGTGAATAACCACGTGATGTTGAAATTGAAAGAGTACAGCTCACTGACACATTAACAGTAGTCTTTTTAAACCATGGACATGAGCATTACGTATCAGCCATAGGCTGATGGGTCTTGTATGATAATAAGTATACATGATCCTAAGTCTCTATATTTTGTTAACTTATTGCATAGTAGTTGATAACTAGTATGTAGAATCAACAGAATACATCTGCAAGGTAATTTTAATTTCCTTATCAACTCAAATTCACAAAATCAAAATCAAGGATTCTATACCGTGCAATCTAAAGAACACTACCAATTATAATTTATAGTTTCTATTAAATTTTTACCACTTACATCCCACTATATTATCTTCAGATTGAATTAATGCTACAGAGTAGAATTTGGAAAGTGATTCATTATGTTTCTTCCTTGAAATGTCTCATGATATTTTACAGTATAAATTTGATAAGATTGTTTGTATATTTTAAACACTAACCCCTGGATGGTGTGGAATATTAAGCTCTGTCACATAATGATGGTGGACATGATAAACTGTATATATGAGTTAAAAAGATTTATTGGTAATATAATTTAAAGCTTTAAAATTATATATTACTTCAATAGATTAATACAGATAAAATACTTAATTTTATGCCTAGTACAATTTTCAAATAATTGTTCAAAATAAACTCAGATTTCTTTCTCTTCAAATTACTATCCCCTTCTACATTCTTTTCAAATGCTCATCATATGAATAAATATTGCTTTTAGTCACATTATGGTTATAACAAGAGCTATTCTGCTCTATATCACTATACTTAAAATCAGGGGCTGTAAATAAATAACAACAATTTATGGAAATATATTTTCTATTCTTTTCTTAAATTTATTCTTAAATTGTTTGTACTTTTGATGATCTATTAGTAGCATACTTGTAGAAATAAATTTCTTAATTCAGTGCTGGGGTATAGAAATGAAATTGATATTCATACTTTGATTTTATACAGTTTTCTCTTGATTATTTTCTCTATACAAAGGTTTTATCTGGGTATAAAGAACTTTTGTTATTTAAAAATAATAAAAATAAAATAAAATCAGGGACTGGAAATCTTGCCATTTTATACTCTCTCCAATCACAGTGGTCTTTTAAAACATTATTTTAATTGTGATTAATAACTATGATATTTTATAAAGAAAATCTTTCCTTTTTGAAATGGAGATGGAGTTCAAGCTAGCCTTGAACTAAATATATAGCTCAGCTATCCCCCCCTTTTTACTCTTCAAAATTTCTGAATTCATCTCTTTATGGCAAGAAAAAATACTTTGTTTCACATCTATAAGAGTCTGGCTAAAGCTATAATCCACTCTGAAAAAATTATCTATCTATGTGTAGGTAGGAAGAATGAAACCATTTTTACTATGTTAGCTGCACAAACAAAAAGACATTAAAAAAATCAAAACCCATTCCTTACTTAAAAAATAGTCAATAACCTAGGAACAGAAAGAAATTTCTTCAAAATCATACATGCAAAATAAACAGCAAACATTGTACTCAATCATAAAACGCTCAGTGCTTTCTCTCCAAGATTAAGAACAAGGTAATTATGCTCATTCTCACAATTTCTGCTCAACATAATAGTGAACACTCTAGCTAAAACAATTAGGATAATAATAATAGCAATCAGAAGATATCTAATGTGAGGAGGAATAAATATAATTGCCTTTGTTAAAGATCATAGTATCTTATATGTTTAAAAAAACCCAAAATTTTGATACAATAAATTGTTTTATTACATTAATTCATTGAAATTACAATCAACATACGATAATCAGTTTGATTTCTAATTTCTAAACACTAGTAATAATCATTT
Organism: Fukomys damarensis; assembly: GCF_012274545.1. Lineage (NCBI taxonomy): Eukaryota > Metazoa > Chordata > Mammalia > Rodentia > Bathyergidae > Fukomys > Fukomys damarensis. The sequence goes on along the minus strand of NW_022900947.1, from coordinate 50,131,852 downwards.
TGAATAGAAATTTAGGAAAAATTTGCATTTACAATCACATAAAAATCTTAGGAAATAACAAGAAGACTAGAGACTTGCATGATTAAAACACAAAACATGGCTGAAAGAAAGAAAGCCCACCAAAATGGAAATACATTCCAAAGTGATATGTAGATTCAAAAATCCCCATCAAAATTGCAATTTTTCTTGCAGAATTAGAAAAACCCATTCTAAAGTTCACATGGCATCTTGTGTGACACCAAATAATAAAAACAGTCTTGAAATAGTGAGCAAAAGCAGTGTTATATAATGACAAACATCTAGAAAACTGGAAATTAATATTTGCATTTAAAGTAAAATAATTTTTGTCAAAAGCACAAGGACCATTTATTGGGATTATGCTTTCTTTAGAAAAAGATACTATGCTGGAATGTGTATATATATATATATATATATATATGTATAATTACATAATCCTGTATACAAAAACTAATTCAAAATAAATTAATATTGTAATATAAGTCCTAATACTATGAAAATCCTGGAATGAAACATAGAAAAAAATTCACATTTGTTATATGATTTTTCAGACTTTGGTATTTCATATATTCTTTAAAAAATGCAGACCTAAAAGGCCCTGCCAATAGCTTAAAAAAGTAACAAACGTAAGAGAAGAAAATATTTTGAAAGTTCATCTGATACAGTGTTATATCCAGAGAATTCAGTGAATATATATACTCAATGATAATGATAAAAAAAATCCAAAAACCAAATTTTAAAGTATACATAAGCCTTGAATGGAGACATATAGAGAAGATACAAGTGGCCAATAAATCCATGAAAAATACTCGGTATCATTAACTGTCCTAGAAATTTAGATGCACTCCAAAAAGATACCATCTCACATTCATTAGAATGGCTACTGTCAAAAAATATGTATATTATTTGTGTGTTATTCAATTTAATCCTATATTTGGAGGTTGCAAATGAAAATGATATTTTATTTTTAACTTCAAATTTCTCTAGTTAATCACTGGTATATTGTTAACTGATTGAATTTTATGAACTATCCTTATATTTTACAACTCTGCTAGAATCTCTTCTAGCAGCCTTTTTGTTGATTATTAATGAATTTTCTATATACATATTTGACATGTCATCTCTGCACAAAAAAAGTTTTCTTTTCTTCCTCTCCATTCAGTATATTATTTATTTCCTTTCTTCTCTTATTGTATTAATTAACCATTTTCACATTCCTGGGATGAAGCTGATTTGATAATTCTGTATAATATTTTAATAATTTGTTGCATTTTGAGTATCAGTAACTTCCTGAGGAGTTTTGCGTCTATGTTCATAAAAGAATTTGGTCAGTTTATTTTTCAGCTGAATCCTTTACTTGACTTTTGGAATCAAGATAATATTAGCTTGTAGCAATGAGTTTGGCAGTATCCTTTCCTTTTCCATTTGGTTAAAGAAGCTTGAGAATTCTCAGTAGATATTCCCTGAAGTTCTTGATAAATTCAGTACCTGAGTCCATCAGGTCCTGTGTGTTTCTTAATTGATAGGAGTTTGTATTATGGTCTCAAATTAATTGCCTGTTGCTGGATTATTAAGGGTTTTAAAAATATCTTCAGCCAGTTTTGTTCACTCATATGTATTTAGAAGTCTTCTGATTTCTTCAATTTATTGGACTACAGATTTTTGAAGTAATTTCTAATAATCATCTGGGTTTCAGCAATGCCTCTTATAATTTTCCCTTTTTCATGTCTATTTGCATTGATATGGGTCTTTTATTTCTTTTTTGGCAGGATTTGCTAAAGCTTTATCTATTTTATTTATCTTTTTGAAGAATGAGATCTTTGATTTGTTGATTAAGTAATATATCTGGGGGGCAAACATTAGTAGGAAGAACAGAATGTTCTGGAATAATTAAACCTTTCCTTCCATAAGGCATGAGAGGATTTTCCTAAATACTTTCTGCGAAAATATTGTTGAAGTCCCTGAGGTCAAATTAACAAGAGTATCAAGGACTCTGATGACTCTTTCTGGAGATTTTATTTATCAGTCTTGCATACACTTCCTATAGAAATGCATCAGAGTACAGGTCTCACAGTTTCAGCACTATGGACATTTGTGATTGTGGTTCTTTACATTCGTTTGTTTGTCTCTCCAGTTTTGAAAGTAGTGGCTTGTACTGTGACTTGACTTTTCTGATAGATATAAGAAAATTATATTTTTAATTCATTCAGGCTTGTATTTGGCAGAATGAAGGGGCAACTTCCAGCATCGTACATATGAGATTTGAAACAATGTATCAAGCAAGAGGTTTTGCAGTGAAATAATTTGCTTTAGTTTTTGTGGGCTTCTATAAATGAATACCATAGATTAGGTTGGTTATAAATTTTTTCCTCACAATTCTAGAGACTAGTGAGTCCAATATTAAAGCAAAACAATATTTGTTGACTGATGAGGATCAATTCCTGGTGGACATCTTCATATGGTGGACAGGACAAGGAGTTCTTGAGGACTACTCTGATAAGAGCCTGTCCCTACTCATAAGCGCTGGGCCATTATGATCTAATCATCCACCAATGTTTGTAACTCATGATATTATCTCTTGGAGGGATGTTAAAATTTCAGCATATGAATAGGAGGGTAACAGTTTTTTAATAGAAAAAGTGAAGATAGAGAAAAATAGAAATTGTTATTTCCTATCCTGAAACAAACTCAGTGTACATTACTTAATAAAGCCACAATGTAAATTCTGATCCCAGCATTGCTTAATGACTATATCCTAGAAAAGACTACTTCTCCAAACTTTCTTTCTTCATCTACTGAATAAATGTGATAGTTACATTTACTTCAAGGTAGTTCTGAGCATTAGATAAAGCTCAATGTGGTATAAATGTTAGTGCGTGTTTGATTCAAAGTACATGCTCAACTGCTATTATGCTATTTGTCTTATTTAAAGGGTTGTTTTTAGAATGACAAATGAACCTCCTATAATATATTTTCATCAGTAAACTCACTTCAGAATAGTATAAGAGAGCTGTGATGTAATTCTATTTAGTGGAATACTCCACAGTTTTTGCAACACAATACATACATTTGAATTTCCTTACAATTGCAATGAAAACCAACCTGAAAGAATACTCAGTTATATAACTAATCATGTGTAGCAATACTTAGAAACACATTACTCTATAGGTACAGCATAAGAAATTGCACTGTAGTTTATAAAATGATCGAAGATGAATAGATCCATAAAGCAGATATTACTGTAATATCACATTTTTCCTTTAAAGTTTTTGAAAAATTTTATTCATGCAGTTTAAAGTCATCATAAAGAGTGGTTACACTTACATATTACACATTGGTATTTTCTTAATCTCCTTCCCATTCCCTCCCCTACCCTCTCCTCCTTAGGTTCCACTCTCCCCTTTTGCATACTGGTTGACATTATTTGTCTTAGCCTTTGTGTGGCAAATAGTATTTGCATTAATGGGGGTTATTGGTTTCCTGTACATGACACATCATTATTCTTTTAATTTCCTTTTTCCCTCCTCCTCAAGGCTCACCCTTGTTTCCTTGAACCATTTCCCCATGGCAAGAGATCCATCCCTTTGTCCCTTTCTATCCATCATTTATCATTTCTTTTATTTGCACTCTGCCTCAATCAAATGAGAGGTAACACATGATATTTAAACTTGTTTTAGTTCACTGAGCATTATATTTTCCAGGTGAATCCATTTTCCTATAAATGTCTCAAATATGTCATTCATTATAGCTCAGTAATATTCCATAATATATTAAATATTTTCTTTATCCAATTGTCTTTTGATGGATATAGGCTGCTTATAGGGTTCAACAATTGTAAATTGTGCTGCTATAAACATTGGCATGCATGTATCATTTTGATGTGATGAATGAATCTCTTTAGAGAAGATATCTAGCAGAATATCTAGTCATATGGAATTTCTAATTTCAATTCTTTGAGAAATCTCCTTACTGATTTCTATAATGGTTGCATTAACTTGCATTCCATCAACAATGAAGGAATGTTTCTTTTTCATTATAGCCATGTCAAGATTTGTTATTGTTTGATTTTCTGATGATTGTCATTCTTTCTGAAGTCAAATGGAATCTTAATGAGATGTTGGATATCTTTTTCTTGTATTTGTTGACAATTTGTATTTCTTCCTCTGTGAAGAGTCTGTTCTTTTCTTTTGCTGTTATTTGGCTGTATCTTTAATCTTGGTATTGTTGGGTTTTGTTTTTTGTTTATCTGTTTTTGAGTCCTTTGTATATCCTAGATGTTAATCCTGAGGAGTAGCTTGGAAATTTTTTTCCCATATTGTAGGTTGTCTCTTCTCTCTATTGATTGATTATTTTGCTGTATAAAAGCTTTTTAATCTGATATAATCCTGTTTGATTCTTGCTATTTCTCATGCAATTAAGGTTTTGTTTAGAAAATCCTTTCCTGCACATATCTTGAAGTGTTTTTTTATTTTATCTTCTAGAAGGTTTAGTGTTTCTGTTTTAATTTTAGATCTTTAACTCATTCTGATTTTAATTTGGTGCATGGTGAGAGATAAGGGTCCATTTTCATTCTTTTACAACAGATAGCCAGTTTTTCCAACACCACTTGCTGAATATGCTATCTTTCCTCCAACTTATGCTTTTGGAACTTTTGTCAAAGATCAAATGGTTGAATATGCCTGGGAGCTTTCTGTGTCCTCAATTCTGTTCCATTGATTAGCAAGTCTATTTTTATTCTAGTACCATGCCATTTTTATCACTATTGCTTTTTAGTATAGCTTAATGTCAGATATTGCTATGCTGGCTGCTTTGTTCTTATTGTTCCTAATTACTTTTGCTAACATAGAGGAAGTGGGAGGACAGGGAAAGGTAAAAAGGGAAAAGAAAAACATCTTTGAAAAGGACAAACATAGAAACAATTTCTTTGCAAACATGGGAGGGTGGAGGGACTGAAGGGAGGGCTGGGGACTAGGGAAAACTAAGAATCTGATAAGTCTAGTATAGGTACAAGATCCCAGTGATGAATGTAACTGTACTGTATACCTAAAATGTACTAATGAATTTAATAAAGATAAAATAGAGAGCTATTACTGAGATGAGTTGGTTATGTGCTATCCTTGCCTTCATTATCTGTTGAGGTATCATTCATTTTTCTTTTCCTGATATTTTCTGTTGTTGTTTATCTATTGATATTACCAGTTTCCTCTGTGTTTTTAGGTGAGTCCAATTCATTGTCTGTGGAAAATATTTCTAAATATTTCCCTAGAGCTAATTTAGCATTCTTATATCTTCCAAGCTGGTCTTTTTTCATGAAAATACCTTATGTCTCCATCTATTTTGAAGGATAATTTTACTGCATAAGTTAAAGGGGGTTGGAAATTATTGGCTTTTGGGGCTTGAAATATTTCATTCCAGGCTCTTTTGGCCTTTAGAGTTCACGCTGTGAAGTCTGCTATGATTCTAATCAGTTTACCTTTATATGTAATGTTTTGTTTTTCTCTGGCGGCATTTAAAAAATTTTTTTTTGTTGCTACACATCTGTGAATTTAATAAGGCTATGACTTGGTAAATTCCATCATAATTATATGGTGTTCTATAAGCATTGCTTACTTGTATTTTAGAATCTTTTCTTACATTTGAGAAATTTTCCTCCATAATTTCTGTAAGCATGCTAGTGAATCCATCTGCACAGTCTTCCAGATTTTCTGTAAATCTGTTTAGCCTTAGATTGATCTTCTTGTTGTTATTTAGTAGTTTCTGGAAAGTTTTTTTGTTATTTTTCACTTATTTTCTTTATGGATTCTTTGAGTTCTTCATTAGGATTCACTATTTCATCCTCAATGTCAAGACACTTTGCCTTCACAATGGTCCTTTTTGCAATGTATGAATTCTATACTTTTTTTATTTCAAGTATTTCTGTCTGACATCTTTTTGAAGATCCATTATCTTTGTGGGATCTGTCATTCAAATTTTGAACTGTTTGGTGATCTTGTTGAAATTTTTGCTTATTTCTCCAAAACTGAATATGCGCATGTTGAATGTAATTGCTGCAAACTTTGAGTTTATGTTCTCTTCAAATTCGTCTATTTTCTTCATCTTTTCTAGGAATTTTGTGTATATTTCTGCCATACATGTATACATACATTTTTTTCCTCCCTTGCTAGGAGGGAGAGGGGATTTACTGCAGGTTAAGGACTAGAGAGTCGAAAAGAATTTGTGGTTTATTTGGAGATTTTTAGTAGGATGGTGCCTCTCATAAATAACTTTCAGCTTTGTATGTCCAGTGTTAGCATTTACTCCCTCTGTTATTTACTTTAAGTGATTTCACTCCTATCTTTTGCCAAAAGAATTGCTTCCACATATAACAGCAGTCACAGATTCAATTTTACCACATTTCTATGCGATAGTCCTTACAGTTACTCAACCTACCGTTGTCTATTCGCTAAGCACACTGTGTCTATTATCTGTGGTAGCTCTACAATGAGATAGGTGAGGTGGGGTGGGGATAATGGGAAGTGCTTGGATGAGTAGTGTTAGGAACTAAGGAAGGAGTTTGAAAGGGAAACTAATTGTAAATGAGAAGAAAAGATTGATGTGGGGACTGATTTTATTGGAGTATTTTTAGTTGAGTCAAGGGATTAGTACTGAGAAGTTTCAGAGGATATTTTGTGAGATGTGGGATAAAAGGGGGTTCACTTTGTGATTGAGGAAAGCTATATGGTTGTAGGAATTTACATATAAGAAGTACAATAAACTAGGTAAGATATGGAAGAGCCAAAGGCTTAGGATGAGGAACACTGAGGAATTATACTACAGAAGATAGGAGTGATCGTAAGGCAGCTAAGTGTGGAGAATTAAAGTATTTGCGAGGTAGAGTTTACACGTATGGAAAAAAGAATGAAGACATATGTTAATAATACAGTTTCTCGGGATTGAGGAAACTAGATAAAGAGTTGAAACAAGGGAAAGAACCACAAGACCTAGTAAATCGGAGCCAATAAAAGAACAAATGTATAAGTGTAACAACCTAACATACACATGAAACAGTAAAGAGCATAACCCCACCATACTAAGTAACTCATTAAGCACACAAAAACTTAAGCCAATACAATGTCTGAATGAAACACAGATTAGATATTCCCATGAGACATCACATGCGTGATTCCCAAATAGCCTCTTTGCCAGAGAGTCTTATTGCTCACACCCTAATGACTCCTCTCATCCATCCACTGTGAAATTGGGGATAACTCAGACTCGGGTCCCCTTTTTGCCATGTTGTAGACATTCTTATAGATCTTGACCCAGTCCAAGTCCTTGGGTTAGGAGCTCTTGCTGTCTCTCTCCCTGGGTGTGATAGTGGATTTGGCAGACAGGTTCACTGGCACTAAATTGTGAGCCGAGGCAGGATTATTCCTATGCAATAGACTCAGTTACAGCATCAGAGTCTAATCCATTACAGTGGTTTCTATCCAGCCTACTTGAGAAATAGCACAGCAATAAGACTATTTTCTGTTTCCCTTTAGCTGTTGGAACACTGTGAGCCTCCAATCCTTGAAACTCAGGCCAAAACTAGTGTCTGACCACAGGAACCAAGTCTGTGATCACCACCCCCTGCCTCTCAGAGGGACTTCCCCCAGTTTGCTCTCCAGCTGCTGGCAGTCTCCCATGACTGTCCTTCCTCAGCCTCTCTGGGAACTTGGCACCACGAAGCAGCCAAGGGGCTGTTCTGGAACCGAGGTTCAAACACCCAGTCCTTCCCCACAATGATGTGCTCACCTTCCGTCACTCCTTGCAAGACCGCATGTTGAGGCACTTGTTCTGCATCCAGCAACTGCTGCCCCTGGAGTGGACTTGGAAAGCAGAGTCCAGTGTTCATCCCACTGTTTCCAATTGCATAAGATTCTCCTCAGTCCAGTGCAGTTCTCTGTGAGCAAAGAAATTCTTCATTTCACGGAGCCTCCTAGTTTACAGCCTGCTGCTGCCTGCCGTGTTGTGGTTTCTCCTCAGTGGCATGGACCACCTCTTCCGAATCACTTAACCCTATTTTCTTCTCTTCTGTCAGTTCCCTTGCTGTTATCATGTACCCTCTCCTCACTTCAGTTCCTCTCAGTCCTACTGACTCTAGATGCTTTGTCCTGGAGAAGCCAAGCGGATTGCACACACTGCTCTGCCATCTTTTCTCACCATACATTTTATCTTTATAAATATAAACATAATAAAAAGAAAAAGACTAGGACAAGTTTTCCATTTTATTCAGGTTTGCTTTCATAGCTTTTGAATCACTTTCATTGTTGTTGTTCGAAGATCCAATTCTAATACTGATTGCATTCATTAGTTTACATATAATGCATTTGTTCGGATAACAAATCATACTCTATGGGGTATTTATCAACCTCAGCTGTCTAGGTTCCATATCATTCCTCTCTACTCATTGAACTCTTCTGTTCTGCTGCTATGAGCAGCATGGAAGTAGACCCACAACTAGTTCCTAAATTGTAAGAATGGAAGTGGGAGTGGTACGGGGGCAGAAAAGAAGGGAAAGGGAAAAAAATGAGATAAGAAATAAATGGAAACAAAGCTTTTGCTAATAGGGCGGAGTGGAAGGGATGGCAGGGGAATGGGGAAAAAAATAAGAACCAAGATACATCATGTAAAGGTTCAAGATCCCATGATGAATGTTAAAGTATTGTATGCCTAATAGTACCAATAAAAGAATCGAAGAGAGAAAAAACAATACTACTTTGATATTAGAATGCATTGATAATAAAAGGGGGTGGCAAGTGCTGTACCACAAAGAACCATAAATCACATGATGCCAGATCAGGTGAATGAAGTGTGAAGCCCGCCTTTCCACAGGATAACACTCAGCAGGACCTCTCGCTGTATTTTTTTAATGAAACCTTTTAAAGGCACTCTTCAAAAAGTAGCAAGAATGATGGGATACATGTTTTCCAAGCAGAAGAATTTTTTGCGGGGGATTGATGGCAATGTGTCTTTTACTGTAATAAATATTTTAGACATTGAAAAGTAATGTAAGAACAATTTAATTCTTGTTCTGTGATTGACTCCTTCACTCCAGACCCTAAACTGTTGACAATTTTAATTGTAACTATATTATGTTGAATCATATTAATATACATAATTTGTGTTAAATATCTAGAATATAAACAATTGAACTTTGTCAAAGACAACTGCAATCATTATTTCTTTGTCATTTAAAATTTTTTCTTACAAGGATTGAATTTGCAGTCACTTTGAGATTTGCTTAGCATTTGTTACAATTTGAAATGTGTCAAAATAGCTTAAATTTTTTTATCTTTTCTATTCTAAATATTTTTTCGATTTTCCCTCAAAATTTACTTAGGCTTTTCATTTGTTGGAGGACAAAATTTCTATATCTAATTTTTGTGTTTTGCTTTTGCTATTTTGTTTGTATCTATACAAATATGCATATAATAGTATAATAAATAACACTACACTTTCATAATTTAAATAGTTTATAACAACTAGGGGGAATATTTATAGGGTACTAAGAAAGTAAAAGTATGATCCATGAAATGAATCCAAATGTTACTGCACCCCTAGACAAACATTCAAAAATCAATCTATGAGGCTAAATCAAAGCACACAGGCACCATGATAATAGAAGTTTGAAAAGCACTGCATATAGTTATTTTTTTTTCTTTGTATCACTGTGTAGTTCAGACTGGCCTTGAACTCATTATGTAGCTTAGGATGACCTCAAAGTCATGCCTGAAAAACTGTGTACATTATCTTTAATTCTTCCAAGTACATATGTTGTTCTTCCTACGCAGATGAAAAGTTGACTCTAAGGGCTGTAGTTGAATTTGACCAGAGCTACACAGCTAATTAATACCTGAGCATGTGGTGATTCAAGTATGCCAGACTCCACAGCAGGTGCATTTTTATGGTGACACTATTCTTTTTCCAAATGCCAGCATCAAAACACTAGAGGGTGTGGAAGTTTCAGGTGGCTGAATACTCTTCCATCAAGGGAAGCCACATTTTTTTTTTTCTACACTGGTGAGAAGATGCATTCTGAAACACTGTTAGAAGAAGTACATAGTGTTGATTTGCATTTTCTTTTAAAATCCACACACTTCTAAAAAATCCCTTTTGGGAAATACTAGAATGTCATAAATTTTTCACAACATAGAATTTCAGCCATGGGGTTTACAAAGTCGAATGGAAAACACTCTGTTATTAGGACAAATATAGGTATTTGTAGTAATTAGTTACAACTAGATATTTTGCAAGGTCTAAATTGCATTTATACGTTTGCAGATCTTATTTGAAATTTTACCATCCCCCAAATGGGGACCTTCAGATAACAAACACTTACTGCACTCACATGTATCACCCTAGTTTGGATATCCATTCTTACTTTTCCCTATTCTTAACTAAATTTGAAATTTATCAGGATCAGGTATGCTTGTTATTGTACTTAAAACATTAACTGGATGAAAGGCAATTGAGCAAATATTAGCTAACTTTGAACTAAAAGTGAACATTCATTCATCTGCCATCACTAGTGTCCAAGTAATTATGAATGTGCTTTTCAGAGGCCACACAGAGAAAGCCAAAGGAGAAAATTTGTAAGTTAATTATGAGAAATAAAAACCTTACTAATTATCAGCAAAAGTGTTAACAAAGTCAAGATTAGATCTATGATAAGATACAGTATTTAAAAATGTTTCTGTGCCCTTTTGAACTACTATGAAAGTTAACATATAAAATGAACTACTTGATACATAACACACAAAACAATCTCTTTTAGTGATTTTGATTAATAATACTCAAGTCATTTGAGAATACCATAAAAAATCTAGTCATGTCTGTAAATATCCTGAGAGATTTGTAGGGACTTTTTAAGAATGCTATAATTTAACTCATCTTTTAGGTTAGTGTTTCTTGTTCCTTCAATGTCAACTACTGCAGAAAACTATTTATATTCTATATTGATCTGTTTCTCCACAATCCACAAAATTAGAAAAATGTAACTATTGAAAGACCTCTTTATAAATAAGAAATATCTTTGAAAAAAGAATGTCTGATCTCAGAAAACATTTCCGTAATGTGATTTGTGCTAATGTTCAATAACTTTAAAAAAGAGAGTAAGGTTCTGCTTCCCTCATTCTTTTTGTCCTTTTACTTAAACTTGCTTGCATTGATCTTTCTTCTTAGTAATTCACATTGCTATGACTCAATGGACTTTGTCTTCCTTTTCAATACTTTTTTCAAATGCAACATGAGCCTGTCTGAAGCTAGTGTATAAAGAATAAAGATCAGGATGAAAGAAGGGGAAAGTGGATATGGACATGAAGAAAAGCAACAGACCAGTCAAATCCTCATTTCTATGGAAATGAAGTGTTGGAAGAAGTTTCCTTTCCTGTAGTTTCAGGATGGATGAGGAATCCATGGCAGTAATGCAGCAAAAGTTTGTTAAGAGCCTCTGGTGTTTTGGCTGGTGGCTTTTTTATGTTCAGCAGCAAAGCCGGTGCAGGTGCATTTGCAGCCATAATAACTAATAACATTCCCAGTGGAAACATTCAACTGCGGTAAAACAGACAAAAATCTATTATAAATGTGAGTGCTGTGTCAATGTTTACAGAGGGAGGTCAAATAACGGAATTCTATTTGGTAAATGTCAGTACTGCGTGAGTAGAAAGCATTCACAATATTTGCATTCTTATTAGAATGATATGTGCAAAATCCATAAATATTTCATGGATTTTTTAACTTCTATTTTTCCTTCCTTACCAGAAATTACTTTTCTTGCCATTTATCTGCTTCTCAAAATTTACTCTGTTGCTTAGGTGCTTCCTGGCATTTGACATTTTATGGTGAGCCGGTGAATTGATGTAGTTCAAATCAACTCTAATTTAGTGTGACACGATACACACTTCCATGCAGGTGTAAACTCTGGAACTAGAAACCTATTGCAATACGAGCCCACTCAAAGACGCAAAGAAAACTTTTGCTCAGACACTTTAAACCATCTACTTAAGTCTTGCATTGACTCATTTTCTGTACAGTTTAATATTGTGAGACAGATCAAATCAATACATGTGATCTTAATTTTTCTACAGTAAGCAAGACATATATATATGCATATATATTAATATGCATTTAAATATATTTAGTGGCTTATCTTAATAATGTATGATCATGTAAAATCAGAATCAGAACGAATATGTAAAATGCTAGTATTTCTGGTCATACATTTCAGCATTGTTTTCTATAAAAAGGAGTAAAGTGTGACTCCTATAGATTACAGAAAGCAGCCAACCCTTCACTAGAGCCAGTATGATAGCCTTGCTTTTCAAGAAAATATCTAATAACATTCACTTGGGGGTAGAGGGAGAAATCAGAATGTGTTGTTCTCTAGATGCTGGTTTATAAAGAAAAAAGTGTAATTCCGGGAGCAAGTTGTCTGAAAGGCTAAAAAAATTAAATTTATGTAAACAAATACTGGCTCCAGATGTGCTAGACTATTCTAATCTGATTCCACGTGAGGAATCTATTGCAGGTATCACTAAAGGATGCTCCTATAAAAAGATTTTGCAAGTTGAGATTACCATTCTGTGGGTTTAAGGATACTTCATTGGTCAATTGACATGATTTTACCCAAATTACTTGGTGAATTTTGTTGGAAGCTATGAGCCCTATGACCTCTACTTCTCAGCTTCAGAAATAATCCATCAGATCACTGATAAACTGGCCTGGTGAATTCTCATGGTGCCTGATTATGTTTGTTAATTAGAATGAAGCAAAATCATTTAGAAATATGCAGTGAAAGACAAATGGAGACATAGAAGGCTATGGAAAAACCTGTGGATGATATTGGCTTCAAGATTTATATTCAAACATAAAAAATAAATGTTGATTCTACAAGAGCCTGCTAGGATTTGAATTAATGTGATTAAAGGTCAATACCCTGGGATTTATACACAAATCAGTGACAGCCTGATCTCAAGTGCCCACATATTAAAGGTTTGGTTGCCAGCTGCACATGATTTGGTGGTAGTGCAAACAGAGAAGCAGGTCTGGCTGGAGAGTTCAGTTCAGTGGAGCTATGGCCTCAGAGGGGGTTGCAGGAAGAGAGCAGGGCTGTTGCAGGAGGTGCAGCCTCTCCAAGAGCAATGGAAATGGGGCCAAGTAGTCATGCACAGAACACTCTAAAGCTAAGTTAAAGTTAACTTGCATTTAAAAATCACTTGTCTGTGATATCTGACACACTGACAGGAGGTCAGCAGAGACCAGAAAGAAAACCCTTAGCAGAAGATGTCTCCATGGATTCATAGAATGGTTTTCACATACTTGCTCACACTTGTGAACATATGAAAGGGAGGCTAAGACCAAACGCATTTCTAAAGGTGGGAAGCATTACATAAAATCATATTATTTGACAAATACTTCACTTTTTTGCAAATGGAGCATATGGAATAGCGAAATTCTATTCCCAGGATTAAGACTTTCATGATCCTACCTACTAAGAGATTTTGTAGCTATCAGCTCTCAGGTTTTTCCCTAATTGCCCTTTCTATCCAATTATCTTTTAATCACAGGTATTCTTGAGACCCTCTTCCAATGCTGGACTTTCAAGTCTGAGTTTTAGCTGTGCTCCCATTTTGCCTCAAATGAAGATATAAGAAACAATAGTGCAGACTTCGAGCTGTGTTGGTAACTGTTATGGTAGAACCACATTTTTGTAGTTTTGTTTGTTTTCACATTTAAGATGCTGCATTCTTGTACACCCATTGCTCTTGAAATATAAGAATGTATCAATGCAAACGTTTTTCAGTGTGAAAAAACATAGCCTTCCTTTTATTGAAAATATTTAAAGATAGAAGAAAGCTACGAGGTTCCATAATGTATAATTTCGTGTCTACAGCCATGTGAACCTGGCAGACCTTTCTCAGATCCACCCCTTCGAGTGCTTTATTTTCATTGCAACCCTATTCTGATGTGTATTTTAAGCACATTACTCATAGTAAGAGCCAACATATTCCAAGTGTCTGATTTTAAAATTATAGTATGAACAAATAATATCTATACTGAAATTATTGGTTCAGCCATCTGTACTCATCTGTACTCTTTTAAAGCATAAGTGGTTCAAAGGTGTGATATAATCCTAGTTAAAAACATTTTGAGCCGGGCATGGTGATGCATGCCTGTATCCCAGCACTCGGGAGGCTGAGGCAGGAGGGTCACTAGAAGTTCAAGACCAACCTGGGCTACATAGTGAGTTTCAGGTCAGTCTCAATTACATAGTGAGATCCTGTCTCAAAAAACAAAACAAAACAAACAACAAACAAAAAACATTAGGCCTGACCCAGAGTAGGAGAAAATTTAAAATGAATAAATATAAGATTTGAAATTTATAATCAAACAGCATTATTTATTTGTAAGGATAACACATATTTTTTCCTGTACTGGGGATCAAACTCAGGACCTTATGATTGTGAGGCAGGCATGGGAGCCACTGAGCTATTTCGCTGACCAAGATAATACACTTCAATAAATGGTAACTGTGAACAACTTTTATCATTCTATCTTCACTCATAAAAAGTAGGCAAACTCTCTTCATGTATTAAATAAGATGATCTGGTTTACTAATATTTTTCTTCATTTACTGAAAGATTTAACAAGATTTTTCCTTTATTTAAAGGAAATTGTGTACAGTGATGATTTAACAAACATCTGCATCATAATTACTAATAAATAAATATAATGTATTTTTTGTCTACAAAAATATGTCACTACAATTGTACACATATTAAATAATAGAATCTTTCAATCATCAGTTTAGAAGTAAGTACTGCTATGTGCCTCTTAGAATGCTGAACATTTTAAAAATGGAATTTACCCAGTGCTGGTGGCTGGTGATCATGTGGGGGGATTAGCACTCTCATACTTGTGGAATGGAAAATGTTTGCATAGTGTTATAAATTCATTTGTCATTTTCTGAATAAATTAAACATACATTTCATACTTCTATAAACCATTCTCTTTCCAGGTATTAACATGTTGAAATGAAAGTATATGTCCATACAAAACTTTTTACAGAAACATTCATAAGAACTTAGATTGTAGTAATATTAACTGGAAATAATTCAAATGGCCAAAAAGAGGTGAGGGATTTAGCAAACTATACTATATCCTTATAACGAAATCCTATTCAGCAATAAAAATGAATGAGCAGTATTTCACGTATGCAACAAGGATAAAATTAAAAATATTTATGCTGAGTGAAACAAATCTTAGAAGCAGTGATACATTACACACACTGTGGTTTCATTTACATAAATTAAAAAAAATTCTAAGATATAATGACAGACCACAGACACATCAGAGGTTTTTGAGGAAGATATGACAATATAAAAGGATGGAAGAGAGGCATTATAATAAAAAAAATTTAAAGTTCAAACATAGCCTTTAGCTGTGATTGATTCCACTCATTTGTACTTTGAGTGTCTTCCAAAGAGAAACAATGCAATAATTGAACGTGTGTATCGAATTTATTTCACATAAGATTATGGTCATGAGGTGCATCTATTTATCTAAGAATGCCTCAAATTTATCCTTCTATATGGCACAGTAGTATTCCACTGTGTGTAAATACCACATTTTCTTTATCCATTAATCCATTGATAGGCATATGTGTTGCTTGCAAGATTTAGCTATTATGAATTGTACTGCTACAACTACATATATTCATGTATCACTTTGATATGATTACTTTACTCCTGCAGGGAGATACCTTGAAGGAGAATAGCTGTGTCAAATGGAACTGCTAATTTTAGTTTTCTGAGTGTCCTCTATGGATCTCAGTAGTGGGGATACCAGTTTATACCCCCTCAAGAAATAGAGCAGGGTTCCTGTTTTCTCCACTGCTTTGCCAGCATTTGTCAGTGCTTACTTTTTTTTTTTTAGGATATTTTTTGTGACTTTATAGAGAAGCAGTCATTTGTTAAGGGCTTATGAGCCTCCAATTGAAAAGGAAAATGATTTTCAAGCTTACAAAGAAAAGCAAAATACCAATTACTGATACAGAAATAGTAACAACTATTCCTACCAAAAGTTATCACATAGCCTCCAATTGAATTTTCAGACATGCAAAAGAATGGGGAGCTACAGGCCAATTAGAAAGTCAAAAAAGCTGTCATGAAACCAAGCATAACTGTGGAACAAAGAAGTATGCTTAGGGCAGAAATACAAGGCCCCCGCTTGCAAAATAAAGGAATAAAAGATATCCCATTAAAGAAACCCAAATATAAAAGGCAAAACAATCTTTCCATGCTCTCAATCCTATTATCCTATTGACAAAAAACAAAAAAACGAAAAAGGTGTAAACAACACACAAGGGATGAGAATTCTTAATGACTTTTTCTAATACACATAAAATTCACATTTTTAAAATAGAAAAGATACATATTCAATAAAGTTCTACACTATATTAATAAAATGTACCTCTTGTGGTTATATTTAAGCAAAACTTTTTTCAGCTTTAATTGAATTTATTGGTACATGTTAGGGATACAGTACAGTTACATTCATTGTTGGGATCTTGTACCTCTACATGACAAGTCTTGGTTCTCATTTTTTCCCCTTGTCCCTGCCCTCCCTTCACTCCCTCCTCCCCTCCCCATCTACAAACACTTTATTTCCATCTTTTCATTATCTCACTTTTTGTGTGTATAAAAGTCATTTTTTCCTGGAGTGCAATGGAATCACAGTGCTGTTTTAATTTGCATTCCATGAATGGACAGAGATATTGAACATTTTTTCATGTATTTATTGGCTATTTGTATTTCTTCATTTAAAAATTGTCTATTTCAGTTGCCCATTTTGTATTGGGGTTCTAAATTTGGATGATGTAATTTTTGGAGGATTTAATTTTTTGGAGTTCTTCATATATTTTTTATATTAGTTCATTCATTGTTTTTTATATTCATTAATTTTATTGGTATGCTTTAGGTATACACTATGATGACATTCCTCATTGGAAATTTGTACCTTTGCATGAGACATCTTGGTTATTTTTTTCCACTCCCTTGTCCTCCTTTCAACACCTCCACCCTCCCTAGTTACAAAGACTTTTTTTCCTTTTTTCCCCTCCTTGTATTTATTCCTCTCCCCTCTTTTCTTTTCCCTACCCTTCCCACTTCCCCTTCCATTTGGGCCTTTTGTTCCTATTTCAAATTATCTATTACACATTTTGATACTTATTTACACTTTTAGTTTCTCACAACAGAGACACAATTTGATATTTGCACATGTGTATCCTATTCATTTCTCTTAAGAGTATGGCCTCCTTTTGCATCCATTTAGCTATAGGTTTTTCTAGAATCTCATTCCTTGTAGTTGAGTAGTACTCCTTTTAATACAAAGCACACATCTTCTTTATTCAGTCACTAGTTGATGGGCAGTTGGGCTGTTTCCAAGATTTAGCTGTTATGAACTGTGCCACTATAAACATGGTTGTGCATATATTGCTGTGATATGACTCTTTTAATTCTTTTATTTCCAGCTTTAATTGAGTTTATTGGTACATTTTGGGGATACACTACAGTTACATTCATTGTTGGGATCTTGTACCTCTACATGACAAGTCTTGATTCTCATTTTTTCCCCTTACCTCTGGACTCTTTTAATTCTTTTGGGAAGATACCCAACAGGGGAATACCTGGGTCAAATGAGACTTCTAATCCTAGTTTTTTTTGGTATCTCCATACTGATTTCCACAGTGGTTGCACCAATCTGCACTCCACTAACAGTGGAGCAGGGTTTCTTTTTCCCACAACCTGGCCACCATTTGTTATTGATTGATTTCTTAATAGCGGCCATTCTTTCTTTAGTGAGGTGGAATCTCAACGTTTTAATTTGCATCTCCTGAATGACCAGTAATGTTGAACATTTTTTCATATGTTTATTTGCTGTTTATATTAGTCTGAGAAATGTCTGTTCATTTCAGATACCCATATTTGAATTGAGTCTTTAAATTTGGGAGATCTGATTTTTTTTCTTTTTATTGAGTTTATTGGTACAATCTAGGTATACAATACAATTACATTCATCATTGGGATTCTGTACCTTTACATAATCGGTCTTGATTCTCATTTTTTCCCCTTGTCCCTGCCCTCCCTTCACCCTCTCCTACCCTCCCCATTTTCAAACACTTTATTTCCATTTTTTCAGTTTCTCATATTTTATTCATCTCCCTTATTACATTTCCCCCACTCTTCCCACTTTCCCTACACCTTTAGCCCTTATTCATCATTGGGATTCTGTACCTTTACATAATCGGTCTTGATTCTCATTTTTTCCCCTTGTCCCTGCCCTCCCTTCACCCTCTCCTACCCTCCCCATTTTCAAACACTTTATTTCCATTTTTTCAGTTTCTCATATTTTATTCATCTCCCTTATTACATTTCCCCCACTCTTCCCACTTTCCCTACACCTTTAGCCCTTCCTATTTCATATTATTAATTATCTCTCA
>NW_022900947.1:50104019-50112789 GCF_012274545.1 Fukomys damarensis | reverse complement strand
TCCCTAGTATGTATCATAAAGCAGGTACTAGATATTTTACATTCATAGAGGTATGATACAGTACCGTCCTACATCAATAATAGTAGAATCAGTTTTGGTTTGAAATTTACTTTGTCTGCAAATAAGATTGCTACCTCTGTATTTTTCTGGGCTCCTGTCACATGGAGAATTGTTTTCTATCTTTTCGCTTTCAGTCTATGGGCTTCTTTTTGCACTAGGTGTGTTTCTTGTATACAACATATTGTTGGATTTTGCTTCTTATTCTATTTTGCCAGTCTATTTCTCTTGATTTGCGAGTTGAGGCCATTGACATTGCTGGTCGGGGCCCTGATCCACCACGGGAAGGAGAGTCATGCCTGCTCCTGACCCAGCAGCCATTGCTCAAGCTCTGGGAGGTAGGCTGGGCCCCGATCCACTGCAGGAAGGAGAACCACGCCTGCTCCCGACCCAGCTGCCATCACTCAAATGCTTGGAAGGTAGCCCCTGAACCCCCATAAGCCCCCTCCCCACGCACTCTCAGACCTCCTGACTGTGCAAGTCTTTGGACCCACTCTTCAAAGACAGAGGTGGTTATCAAGGGTATTTTTCTGAGTTCCCAACTTTGAACATCTTTAAAGAAAGGGCATGGGAAACCTGTAATAGAACCTTGCAGAATTCAACCATTCAGAAGGATGGGGAACTCAATCTGGGCCTTGCAGCCCAAGATCAGTCAGCGTAGGGGGTTTAGCCATCAGCTAACTGAGATCAGGGGTCTTGCATCCTTGCTCTGTCTGAGCCATTAAATGGTAAATACACTATATTGAAATTTTGTTCATGGCAGACATGTTCTGGACTGCTTCTTGATTTCAATTTAATTCAAATGATTTAAGGGTGATAGACTAGTGACTACCACAGGTGGTCAGTTTCCATGTTATGCTTGATCTCAATGTGTTGCTGATTGTATCAGTTGGGGTAAAGCATTGTGGTTGATTTGATGAGCTGTTTTCTCTGATGTTATGAAGATGAGAATGTCTGTGGGTCGTTAGAGACACAGAAGCGAGGGTGCAACTATATCAGCAAGATTTGGGTGATAATCCAGAGATTAAACCAAGGACAGTCTGACAACAAAAATTAAAATGAGAAAACACTTAAGCAAGACACAAGGACAGACTACCAGTGCACCAATGGCAAACAGTAGGGCAAATGAAGATGAAAAGGCCGATAGTGAACCACCAGGACACCCTGAACTCAAAGCACAGGAAGTAACAAAACAGATCAAGCAGGCTCTAGAAAAATTCAACACAGAAATAATTTCCCAGATAACCATAGAGATAGTGAGCAAAATGGAAGTCATGATTCAAGACTCTAGAGCAGAAACTGACAAAAAAATAGATGACCTCAGGACCACGATAGAAGCCATGAAGGCCCAGCATAAGAAAGAAATGGAAACAATAAATGCCCAACATAGGAAAGAAATGGATTCCATAAAACAGATTCAAACAGATATCCAGGAGATTAAACACTCTATTGAAAGTGTATGCAACAGAATAAAAGAATGCAAACATAGGCTCTCAGATATAGAAGATAAGATTACAATCAGTGACCATGAAAAAAGAGGTCTCTTAAAAACAGTAAGAGATCATGAGAAATCGATCCAGCAACTCCTAGATGATGCAAAGAAGAATAACATAAGACTGATAGGAATCCATGAAGTATCAGGAGAAAATACAAATGATTTTAAAAAGCTGTTCACAGAATTAGTGACAGAAAACTTCCCAAACAGAGGGGAATAATTTGACATTCAGATAACTGAGGTGTATATGACCCCAACTAGCTACAGTCAAAAAAAATCTACACCTAGACATATAATAATCAAGATCCCAGAAACCCAACAGAAGAACAAAATACTACAAGCAGTAAGAAAAGAAACAAATTACACACAAAGGAAAGCCCATCTGAATCACAGCAGACTTTTCAACACAAACCCTTGGGGCAAGGAGAGCCTGGAATGAGATATTTCAAGTACTAAAAGAGAACAACCTCCAACCTAGACTGATGTATCCAGCAAAACTGTCTTTCAAAATGGCTGGGGAAATAAGACACTTCCATGACAAAGAACATCTGAGCAACTACACGAATACCAAACCAGCACTACAAGCAATTCTAAACAAGATCCTAGAAAAAGACAATGAAGGCAACAACACCATGAGGCCCAACAGAGCAAATCAGATAGGCAAGGCAAGAAATTAAAATGAGAAGGTGAAAAAGTAAAAAGAGTCAACAAAAGGCCAATAACATGTCAATAATAAGTCAGTACATATCAGTTATAACCAGAGAGATCTGATTTTTTTAACATATATATTCTAGATAGTAGATCTTTGTATGAGGAAAGGCTGGTAAACTTTTTTTGCCACACTATGGGTTGTCTCTTCACTCTGTTGGTGGTTCCTCTTGCTATGCAGAAGCTTTTTAATAAGAAGACATTCCACTTGTTGATTGTTTGTACTACTTCATGTGTACTGAGGATTTGATCATTAAATCTTTTCCTATTCCAATGTCTTCAAAAGTTCTACCTAAACTCTCCTTCAGCTGGTTTAGTGTTTCTGATTTAATATTTAGATTTTTGATCCTTTTTTACTTTATTTTAGTGCACAGGGAGAGATATAGCTTTAATCTTTAGTAAGTTGAAACCAAAATTTTCCAGTATCATTTTTTTTTTTTTTTTTGGCAGTACTGGAGATCAAACTCAGGACCTTGCACTTGCAAGGCAGGCATGATACCACTGCGCTAAATCCCCAGCCTCCAGCACCATTTATTAAAGAGGCTATTTTTGTCCACTGAAGATGGTCATCTCCGTTGTCAAAAATGAGATAGCTGAGTATGTCTGGAATTCCTTCTGCATATTATAATCTGCTCCTTTGATCCTTGGATCTATTTCATTGCTAGAACTACGCTGTTTGTTTGTTTTTAATCACAGTAGCTTTGTAGTATAGTTCCATGTTGGGGATTGTGATACACCCTACTTTGTCTTTGTTGTCTACAATTGCTTTTGCTATTCTAATACCTTTAACATTCAAAATTAATTTTTGAATTGTTTTCCCAGGTTCTGTGAAGTATGCTGTTGGATTGTATTGAATCTATACACTAGTGTTGCAAGTGTGACCATTTCCACTATATTGGTTCTTCCTACCCAGGAGCAAGTGATGTGTTTCCATTTTCTGATAGCCTCTTCAATGTTGTTTTTCAGAGTGCTGTAGTTTTCAGAGTAGAAATCTTTGATTTTTCATTAGGCTGATTCCTAGGCTTTTTTTTTTTAATTGGAATGTTATTGTGAAAGGACTTATTTCTCCAGTTTATCTCTCAGTGAGTCTGTTCATGTCCAGGAAAGCTACTGATTTTTGTGTGTTGACCTTGTATTCAGCTACTTTACTGAGTTTGGTTATTAAGTCTAGAAGTCTTTTGGTGGAGTCCTTGGGTCTTCTATATAGAGTATCATGCCATCTGCAAATAATGACAATGTAAATTCTTTGCTTCCTATCTTTATTCCTTTTATTTCTTTCTCTTGTGTAATTGCTGTGGCTGAAGTTTCCAAAACTATATTGAACAGGAGTGGTGATAGTCAATATTCTTGTCTTGTTCTTGATTTCAGTGAGAAAGATTTCAATTTTTGACCATTTAGAAAGATATGTTACTGCAGTTTTTCATAAATGCCTTTTGTAAGGTTGAAATAGAGACTATACAATGTTCTGTAGGGTTTTTATCATGAATGGGTGTTGGATTTTGTTGAATGCATTTTCTGCATTTATTGAAATTATTATGTGGTATTTGACCTTGGCACTATTAATATAGTGCATTATATTTATTAATTTGCATATGTCGAACCATCCCTGCATCCCTGGGATGAATCCAACTTGGTCAGGATGTATGACCTTATTGATGAATTTCTGCATTCTGCTGGCAATTATCTTATTGAGGATTTTTGCACCTATGTTCATGAGGGAGATTGGCCTATTATACTCTTTATTGGTTGGGTCTTTCTCTGCTTTGGGGATCAAAGTGATGCTTGCTTCCAGGAGTGAACTTGGGAATATTGTTTCCCTTTCAATTTCATCGAAGAGTTTAAATAGTGGTGGCAATAGTTCTTCCTTTAATGTCTCATAGAATTCAGCAGTGAAGCCATAATGACCTGGGATTTTCTTCATTGGTAAGTTTTTAATTACATTTTCAACTTCAATGATTGACATTATGTTGTTTAGAATTTTTAGGTCTTCTTCATTCAACTTTGGTAATTTATATGTATCTAGAAATCTGTCCACTTCTTATGTGTTTTCCATCTTATTGGTGTTAGATTCTCAAAGTAAATATGGATGATCCACTGGATTTCTGCTTGGTCCACTGTAATTTCACCCTTTTCATTTCTAATTGCATGTATTTGGGCCTTTTTCCCTTTTTAAAAATAAAGTTGGCTAAGGGTTTGTCAATTTTGTCTATTCTTTCAAATGATCAACTATTTTCTTCATTGATTTTGTAAATCATTTACTTAGTCTTTATTGCATTGATTATTGCTCTGATCTTTATAATTTCTGCCCTTGTATGAGCTTTGATTTTGTCCCACTCTTCTTTTTCTAAAAGTTTGAGGTTCAGAATTAGGTTACTTGAAATCAGTATTTTCCTAATATGAGTATTCCCTGCTATGAATTTTCCTCATAAGACTGTTTTCACTGCGTCTCATAGATTCTGATATATCGTGTTGGCATTGTCATTTAATCATAGAAACCACCTGATTTCTTCTTTAATTTCCTCTGTGACCCATTAGTTATTCAGAAGTGTGTTGCTCAATTTCCATATGTTTATGAAATTGTTGCAGCTTATTTTGCTATTGATCTCCAATTTTATCTAGCTATGGTCTGAAAATATACAGGAAATAACTTTAATTCCTTTCCATTTACTTAAACATGAGCAAGTATGTGGTTTGTTTTGGAGAACAACACATGTGCAGTACAAAAGAGTGTGTATTCTGATTTTGTGGAATGGAACACTGTAAACATCTGTTAAGTCCATTTGCTTAAGGGTTTGATTGAGTTCTAGTATTTCATAATTCATTTTTCATCTAAATGATCTATTAATTTGTGACAGTGGGGTATGGATGTCCCCACTACTATTGTATTAGTGCTTATTTGATTTTTCATGTCTGTTAATATTTGTTTTATATAGTTGGGTGCACTAGTATTTGGTGCATATATATTTATGATTGGCATCTCTTCTTCTTGGATTGTTCCCTTTACAAGGATGCAGTGTCCTTCTTTGTCTCTCTTTATCAGTGTTGGTTTGAAATCCACTTGATCTTCAGAGAGGATAACTACTCCTGCTTTTCTTTTTTTTTTCATGTTCCTGGCATATGGATTATTGTTTTCCACCATATAACTTTTAGTTTATGAGTTCCTTTTTTCTTTTTGGTACCGGGGATTGAACTCAGGTCCCTGTGCTTGCAAGGCAGGCCACTGAACTTCTGAGCTAAATCCCCAGCCCAATGAGTTTCTTTTTGAATTAAGTCTGTTTCTTATATGCAACATATTGTTGGATCATGCTTCTTGACCCATTCTGCCAATTTATTTCTACTGATTGGTGATTTGAGACTATTAACATTTGTGGTTACAATTGATATGTATTGATTTATATTTGTTATGACCTTTTCCTCTTCTTGAATTCTCCATCTTTGCATTTAATGTCTTGTCTTGCCTGATGTATTTACTCTGCTGAGTTTCATGGGGTTGTGACCTTCATTGTTTTCTTCCTAGGATATTATTTAAACATTTTTGGAATATTGGTTTGGTATTCATTAAATTCCTCAGGTGTTGCCATGAAAGTATCTTATTTCTCCATCAGTTTTGAAAAATAGTTTGCAAGGTACATCAATCTGGGTTGGAAATTGATTTCTTTTAGGGCTTGAAATACTTCAATCCAGTGTCTTCTTCACTTGTGGATTTGTGTTGAGAAGTCTGCTGTGATTCTGATAGGCTTTCCTTTGTATGTGATTTCTTTTTTCTAATTGCTTATAGTATTTTTTTTTTCTTTGTTGGGTTTCTGGAATCTTGACAATTATATGCCTAGGTATAGAATTTTTTTGATGATGGCCAGTTGGAGTCCTATACACCTCACTTATCTGTTGGTCAATTATTTTCCCTTGTTTGGAAGTTTTCTGCCATTACTTCTGTGAACAGGTTTTTTTTATGTTATTTGCACTAACTCCTATTTCTTCATGGACTCTGATCAGTCTTATGTTATTCTTCTTTGTATCATCTAGTAGCTGCTGGATTGATTTCTCATGGCTCCTTAGCTTTTTAAAGAAATCTTTCTTTTCCTAGTCACAATTGCAATCGTCTTTTCTATGTCTGATATTCTATCCTCACATTGGCTCATTCTGCTGGGTAAACTTTTAAAGGAGTTTTTAATCTGAATATTTGTTTGCATCTCCTGTATGGATTCCATTTGTTTCCTATGCTGAAATATAGCACATTCCTCAGCTCTATTTTTTAATGTGTCTGCTCTAGGGTTATTAATCATTTCTTTTACTGTGGACACCATCTCTGTAGTTATCTGGGAAATTATTTCTGGTTTTATTTTTTCCAGATCCTCTTTCATTGCCAGTACAAGAAGTCCAGGCTGTTGAGTATCAGATCATTCCATCTTTTTGTCCCTTGAGATTTCCTTTGGTAACTTGGAAGTCTGGTTTTGAGTCTTGTTTATGTGCTTTCACATTTCAACAAGTGTGGTGTGCTACATCTTTGTTGAGGTGACTCTACTCTCCCAGTGGGCTTCAATGCTCAGTATGCCTCAGAGAGGCCTTCTGTATGCCTCTCTGTATGCCTCAGAGAGGCTTCTCACCACTGAGCCAATTTCAGCGTTCAGAATGATGGCATTCTGGATTCCTGTGCTCTACTGTTGTCTTGGCAGGGTTCTGGCTGGGGTCTGTGCATGCTTAATAATATTATCTGAGAAGGCCTCTTGCTGTGGCTTGCATACCTACATAGCTGTTTTCCAGGTGGGCCTTTGTCTGGGGCTTATGTGCCCAAGCCACTGGTCCGGGTGGGGCTCTGGTTGGGGCCTGTGCATCTGAGCTGCTGTTGTTTAGGCAAACTTTTGGCTGGGCCATATTGGTCCTTTTTGAAGAGCAGTTGGCATTTTTCCCCTATTCTATTGGTTGCTGCTTCATTCTGTTGGTAGTTTCTCTGGTTTGAAAAGAAATATGATCTCTTTTGTTTCCTCTGTAATATTTTTATGCAATCAGGAATTTGTTCAGAAAGTTTTTGCTTATGTCTATGTTTTCAGGAGTTTTACCTACTTTGTCTTCTGGCAGATTGTTTCTGTTTTAATATTTAGATTCACTTTTATGTTAGTTTAGTGCATGGTGACAGAAATGGTCTAGGTTCAATCTTAGGAATGTGGACAGACAGTTTTCTCAGTATCACATTTGTTAGAGAAACTATTTTTCTTCCAGTGAGTGTGTTTGGTCTCTTTGTCAAAGATAAGGTAGCTCAGTGGGCTGAAGTTGTTTCTGCATCTTCTATTCTATTCCATTGCTTTGCATGTAATTTTTTTCAAAACCATGCTGAATTTTATCACTGGTTTTGTAGAACACCTTGAAATCTGGGCTTGTGATGTCCCTGCCTTCCCTTTGTTACCCAGAGATGCTTTTGCTCTTCTAGGTTTCTTATGGTTTCATATGAATCTCACGGGATTGTTTTCTGCAACTCTGTGAGGAATGCTATAGGTATTTTGATTGGGATTGCATTAAATTGGTATATTAGTATTGGAAGTATTACCATTTTGACTACATTTGTTGTCCCTAATCAAGAAAAGGGATATCTTATCATTTTCCCATGCCCATTTTATCTCCTTGTTCAAAAATAGTATTAATTGTGAAATTCTTTCAGTTAGGTTAATTCTTTTGCATTTCATTTTTCTTGATACTTTTTTGAAAAGTGTTTCCCTAATTTCCTCTTGGTGAGTTTGTTAGTGGTGTACCAGAATGGTGTTGATTTTTGAGTGTTCACTATGCTGCTAAATTTGGTTATCAACCCTAGGAATCTTTTGTTGCAATTTGGGTTCTTCTAGGTAGCACATCATATCATAGGCAAATAATAATGATTTAACTTCTGACTTTCCTATGTATATTCCTTGGATTTTTTTTTCTCTTGTCCAATTTCTCTGGCTAATGTCTCCAGAACTAAATTGAACATGAGTAGCAATAGAGGGCATCTTCTTCTTGCTCCTGATTTTATTTTCTTTTTTTTTCACATAATTATTTTTCATTCAGTTTATTGGTGCATTAAGTATAACTTATGATCACGTTCATCATTGGAATTTTACCTGTACATGATATAACCTGATTTTTATTTTGTCCCATTCCTCTGGCCTCCCTCTAATCCTTCCATATCTCCCTATTTGCAAAAGCTTTGTTTCCATTTTTTCTTACCCCTTTCATTTTTTTATTTCCCTTTCCCCTGGCACCCTCCCCCTAGTTCCCTTTCCCCTTTGAACATTTTCTTCCTGTTTCTGCTTTTAGAGTGGAAGTATTTAGTGTTTCTCCATTTAGTATGTTATTGGCCACCAGTTTGTCATAGATGGCTTTTATTAGTTTATAATTAAAGCATTCTTTTCCTATTGTGTTCAAGTTTTTTTTTTTAATCTTAAATGGATGTTAGATTTTTCTGCATCTATTTTCTTTACCTATTACAATAGTCTTTTGATCTTTGTCCTTGCTGGTGTGTATGTGGTGTGTTGCCTTTAT
>NW_022900947.1:50026724-50102596 GCF_012274545.1 Fukomys damarensis | reverse complement strand
TATATATATATATATACATAGAGAGAGAATCATCACTGCATCTCTGAAATAAGTCCTAGTTATTTCTAATGTATAAGTTTTTTGATGATTCACTTCATTCTCTATGACAGTATCTTATTGAGGATTTTGAAACTATGTTCTTTAAGGAGATTGGGCTGTACTTTTTTCTAGTTGGATCATTTGGGGAGTTTTGTAAAAGGGAAATTCTTGTTTCCAGGAATGACTTTGGGATTACTGCTTCCCTTTTTATTTCATTAAAGAGTTTGAGGAGGGTTGGTGTTAGATATTCTTGCAGAATTCTTGTAGAATTCAGAAGTGAATCTCATGGAACCTTGGCTTTTCTTAATTGGTACTGTTTAGAAAAATTCTTTCTTTAATTATATTTACTAATATTGGGTTTATTTGGAACGTTTACATCGTCTTGATTCAGCTTCAGTAGTTCATATTTATCTAGAAATCTGCATTTCTTCTAAATTTTCTATGTTATTAGAGTACAGCTAAAATAGTTGCAAATAATCTAGATTTCTGGATAATCTGTCATGATTTCACTCTTTTTATTTTTAATTTCATGAATTGTGTCTTTTCTTTCTTTATTTTCATAAGTTTTGCTCAGGATATTATCCACTTTGTTTAATCTTTCCAAGAACTATTTCTGTGATTTACTGATTCTTTGCTTTTTTTCTTTTCAATTGTATTAATTTCTGCCATGTTCTTTATAATCTTCTTCCTCATAACAGCTTTGGGTTTGGATAATTCTTGTTTTTCTAGCCCCTTAGTTGCATCATTAGGCTATTTGATCTTGAGCTTGGTCTGTTTTTCTGACATAAGAATTCACTACTATAAACTTCCCTCCTAAAACTGTTTTCATTATATTACATAGGTTCTGGTATGTTGTATTGGCATTATCATTTGGTCGTTAGAAATGCTTAATTTCTACTTTAATTACATCTGTGACCCACTGATTATTCAAGAGGGTGTTATTTAATTTCGATATTTGCATAATTTCTGTGCTTTCTTTTGCCATTGATTTCTAATTTCACTAAGCTGTAATCTGATAATATGCATAGGATGACTTTAATTACCTTGAATTTTATTAAATATGATCTATGGGGTCATACATGTTCTATTTTGGAGAAAGCCCCAGGTGCTGTTGAGAAGAATATATATTCAATTTTTGATGGAACATTGTGTAGTTATATATTAAGTCAATTTATTCAAAGATTTCATTCCACTGTGATATTTCTGTGTTAATTTTGGTCTAGTTTATCTGTCCATTTGTGACAGTGGAGTATTGAGGTAACCCATTACTATTCTTTGGTATTTTACTAATTTACCATGCTCATTATTGTTTGTTTTATTATGTTTAGCATGCATGCATTTAGTGTATTATGATTGTGATCTCTTCTTGTTCAATTGTTTCCATAACACCCAGTAGGTAGTGATGTTCTTTCTCTCTTCTGATCAGTCTTGGTTTGAAATTTAATTTCTCTGAAATTAGGATAGCTACTTCTGTTTTTTCCAGGTTCCTGCAGCATAGAGTATTATTTTTCATGCTTTAAATTTTATTTGTGATGTTTTTGTGTTTCTCATTAGTTCATCACCAAGCACAGTTCTGTATTCTAGGTCAGATGCTTCGTTCTCACATTGGTTGACTCTGCTACCTATACTTTCATAAAGTTTTTAAAAAGCCTATTTGGCCCAGTATCACATTCTTTGGGAATGGGCTTAAGTGTTGTTTATGATTCCCAGACAATCTCAATATCAACCTACAGAGAAAATTAGTGGTTAGCAACAACTGTATCCCCAAGACTAAAGTAGTATAATCAGCAAGAACAATAGTGTCAAATTCAAGATGAATAATTATAAACCCTAAGAACAATGTACCACTTTTAATTATAGAAATGAGATTTATACTTTTAGTACAACTCTAAGACAAATCAGATATTGATAGATAGCAAATGTCTATTTAGTATAATAATTTTACATCTATTAATAATGAAACTTTTCATAATAAGATAAAGTCAACTACATATTCATAAAGGTTAATTGTAGTATGAATAAGGATAGAGGCTGTGGGGTATATTAGGATGAGAAAAAAGTGGAATTTGAAAATTTAAACAATAAAATATGGGAAGAAGGTGATAAAAGTGAAATAAGAGACCTTATTGAACAGTAAAAAAATATAGTAGTTTTGGATAACAGCAACAGAAGAAAACACCTAGGAAAATGATAAATAATAAGGAGTAGAGGTTAAACTGTAAGAAAAGAAGAAAAGAAAAATAATATGGAAACAAATTGAAAGAAAGATAGGGAGAAAAAGGGGGAGAGATAGAGGGAATAAAAAATGAGCGGACCTAATCAATTAAATAATTTTAGTATAGCTTGAAATCTGGTATTATGATGCCTCTTGCTTTGCTATTGTCGCCCAAGATTGCTTTTGCGATTCCAAGTCTCTATTATTATTTAATTTAATTAATGAATTTATTTTTGGTACCAGGGATCGAACTTGGGTCGTTGTGCTTATGAGACAGGCAGTGGAACCACTGAGCTAAATCCCCGGCCCAAGTCTCTATTATTTCCATATGAATTTCAAAATTTTTTTAGATGTATAAAGTATGAATATTTACATTTTAATAATGTATTACCATAAAACACGTAGCTACCATTACCATCTTCAAAAAAAAAGTCCCTCTCATCCCTTCATTCTTGCTACTTTCTGAAGCTGCTCTGAAAGTGCTCTTTTGTAAATGTTTTTATAAGATGTGATATAAAAATAGGATAAATACCCTTGCCAAGTGCCATTCTGTGGAAAGGCAGGCTCATATAAAATTTGTGGTATTCATCCATCTTATTCACCAGATCTGACACTGCAGTTTCTGGCTCTTCCCCAAAGTCAAAATGACCAAGAAGGTAAATGTTTGGAATCAATTAAAAATACCACAGCAGCCACAACAACACCACTAAAGATGCTCCGCAATGAGGACTTTCAGACCTTCTTCAAAAATGTTGAGAATGATGGATATATTACTCACTTTCTTTTTGTTGAGACACAATATCATCCACCCACAACTTAAAAAAGGAGAGGTTTATTTGGACTCATATTTTGGCTTATGGTCAGCTGGCTCTAAGAACAGAAAACATGTCAGTCGAGAAGAGCGGAGGAAAAACTCTTCAAGTCATAGGAAGCAGAAACAGAAGGAGGCAGAAAGACAGGGAAATATATCCTTCCAGGGCCTGCTTCCCCAGATACCTTGCTCCCCAAGCTGCCCACCCTCTAGCAGCAAGCCAGTTATAGTGCTCTTTTGGTCCAATCCTCTTCCAAAGGCCCTGCCTGTGGCTTTTGGTGGACTTCTATATATGAACCTCAACAATGGAATATTTGTGCTTCAAGGGAAGAAGTATTTTGAGAGTTAATAGCAAAATTTAAAAAGGGCAAATAATTCACTTTACTTTTTGATCCCATGGCACATCTGCACACACACACATGCACACATGAATATGCATCCACATACATCTCTATGTCACAGTCATGACACAACCACACGTAAAACTCTGTATCCCCATACTTTATATACAACTGTCTACACATCTATATGTAGCTTTACCCATATCTGTGTTTGCCAGTCCTTTTAGATGCAGTGAGAGCTCTGGCTTTCATGATCGGCAGTATGTTTACATGTTACCTGAATTATTTATTTTTACTGTAATCTTCCAAACCATTATTGAGCCCCACCCCCAACTTTTACGCTCTTCCTCACTACCTGGCTTCAGCTCTCAGAGGCTGCCTCACTCCCTCCCATGCCCTGCTCCATTTTCTGGTACTCAGAAGGCTGCATGCTGAATGTGAAACAAAGGAAACCAGAGATGGAAATGGAAGGAGGTAATGGACATAGAGGATCACATCTAATTTTAAAAAATCCTTTGCTTACAAATAAGTACAGAACCACACAGAGTCATGTAGTCTATTACCAATATTATTTTATATTATTACCTGACAATTTTGCAGAAATCCTGCTTTTGAATACATTAAATCAACTTGTTTATTTGTTTTAAGATAACAGGCATATGTTTTACAGCCATCTGCCAAATTTCACTTGGTTAAAAATAGCCCTATCGTACATGTTCATAGATTTAGGAGGTTTCTGTAATTTCTCAATTTTTTGCAAAGTAAGTGTGTGTTTATTAATGTCTAAGAACAAAGATGAGTATTGATTAATTCATCTGAAAAGAAATTGAAATTTTAAAAAATGCAATTATAAAATATAATCGCTTTAAATTGACTAAAAGTAAATCAACTTAATTCCATGTACATGATTCATGTATTCTTTAACATACCTTGATTTGACACTAATCACAAAAGCTAAAAGCTCTGTAATTTAAAAGTAACTGTTAATAGTTTCTCTGGTGTGAATAATCTGCAACAATGCATAAGATCCTAATAAGATTACTGATATTTAGAATGGGAAGAAAGGAGCTAAAGGTGTAGGGAAGGTGGGATGGGTAGGGCAGGAGTAAAAAGGGAAAAGAAAAAAATGTGAGAGAATGAAAAGATGAAAATAAAGTGTTTGTAGATGGGGAGGGGAGGAGGGGGTGAAGGGAGGGCAGAGGTAAGGGGAAAAAATGAGAATCAAGACTTGTCATGTAGAGGTACAAGATCCCAACAATGAATGTAACTGTACTATATCCCTAAAATGTACCAATAAGCTCAATTAAAGCTGAAAAAAAAAGTAACTGTTATAAGGGCCAGGGATTTAGCTCAGAGGTTCGGTGGCCTGCCTTGCAAGAGCAAGGACCCGAGTTCAATCCCTGGTACCCCCTCAAAAATAACTAAATAAATAAAAATAAAAGTAACTGTTATAATAAAACAGTAGAAAGTTAGGTAAAATGGAGGAAATGAGAAATGTTGTAATGAATTTCAATCCCCTAAAACCCAGATTGCCACTATGCGGAGAACAGAAATATTTGAATGGGAAATGTGAATGTACTTAAAAATTAAATTAATAAAATGATCTTTAAAATTTTGAATCTTGTGTGGTTCAAGAATGTACTGGTTGACTTTCCTGTCCTGACCCTGCGTTTCATCTTGAACTAGACTCAGACTGAGTCTCTCGCATCTGATTCTACTGCCAGAGTATGAATAGCACTCATTCAATCATTTAAATAGAACTTGAGTGTTATTACTTCCTTTTTTAATGTTTTTATATCCCACACAAACATTTTGGAATATAACCTTTGATATGTTAGATAATTAAAACTGTACAATGACTGTTCTAAAGCAGATGATTTATGTTATGTATTGTTCACTGTATTGTTACACATCATTTATTTACCTGAAAAAGTGACAGATACCTAATTCAGGTGACTAAGAGTGAGATATCAGGAGATATACTATGTCTCAAAAGAAATTTGATATTATTAATGGTGAAATATCGGAAGATAATTCATTCAGGAAGAAAACTACTCTGTGATAATCTTTGTATTCTATATTAAGAATGAACATAAATTAGCCCCTCTATATTGCTCATCCTAGTTAACTTGGTGCAGTATAGTGGTAAGAACAGAAAGACCAGCTAATTATAGTCACCTTGTGTAACAATGCTTGAAACAAAAAACCCATCTATTCACTGAAAACACTAAGGAGTTTTACTTTCTGTAAGTTGTATTGTTCTCGTGTTTATTGAAATCGGAGACCATCCAGAGGAAAAAACTTTGTATACTTTGAAGAAGGAAACCTTAAGGAGTAAATTAATGAAGAAAAAATAAAATGTTACATTCCTCAACTCTGACAACAAACGCTAAGAAAGTAGACACTCATTAACTCACAAGAAGATAGCATGTAGGAAATATTATCACAAAATCCTAAAATGAGAACATGAACATTTATACATCAGTTATAGGATATAATTTTTTATTTTTATATCATTGTATTTTTGAGTTTTCTAGCTTTTAAAAAGAGCGTACAATGTTCACACAGTGTGTGTGTGTGTGTGTGTGTGTGTGTGTGTGTGTGCATGCGTCTATGTGTGTTTGGTACTAAGAATTGCATCCAGGGGCCTTCATATGGAGCTACATTCCAGCTCTTTAAAATTTTCTTTTTTTTTAAATTTTGAGACAGGATCTTGATAAGTCTTTGTTGCCAAGCCTGAGCTTGAATTTATGTCCCTTTTGTTGCAGCTGCCCAAAATTCTGGGATTACAGGCAAGCACCATCACATCTAATTTAAAATCTAAACCGAGAGAACCTAAGCTTGTAGTAGTATTCTCTGCCATATATATGCCATACAGCACGCACCTAATATATAAATATATAATATATTAAGTATTATATATAATAGATATTGGGTAATATGTTAATGTATTATTGAATGCTATAATAAAATATGTGTTATATATTGCAGTATCAGGATTTAAAATATGACTACGCACGTGCTGGAATGTACTTCACCACCTAGCGGCATCGCCAGTCCTTCCTAACCACTTTCTACTGTTTATCATTTTGGATACAGTTTGCATAAAAACCTTGAAAGAAGCTTAAGATGCGTGGTTTGACCAGTGCAATTGCTGCTTATCTGAAGTGTCTTATGAAACTACTTAATTATTTATTTTATTTTTGGTTCTGGGGATCTTGGGCTTGCAAAGCAGGCAGCAGAACCTTGAGCTAAATCCCCTGCTCTGAAGCTACTTCTTTGAAACAGAGAAAAGGAAGAATAAATCCACAATTGCTGAACCCATACAATGTAAAAAACAGAACACAGAACATTAATGTTTGGATAAGGCACACAGAATTGGGTCAAGAAATTATTGAAATACCTTCATGAGGAAAATACAATAATATAAAAGGAATGTACTCTTATAGACAACAGCACAAGTTCTTGGCTACTTGGCTCCTTTCGGATTATTGTCAACCTTATCAAATCTCTTTTCCTAATTCATCTCAAAGTGTCTTTAACTTTTAAAGTTAGCCAAAAAAAAATAATAATAATACATTGTGATCAACAAAAAGCTGAAAATTTACTAAAAATATGTACAATATAAGAAAAATATTATGCCCTGGTAATATATAATAAAAGTTTGTAATTGCAGAAAATTTATCTATGAAAGTAAATTACCTTGGCTTCTATTTTGAGTAGGTTCTACTAATTCTTAATATGCCAATAAGCAATTTTACTAAGTATTTATACTAGGAAAAAGTTTTTGTAAATTTAAAAATCTTATTTCAAAGTTACCAAAGTATTCTTTGAGAAACAAATATTAAATAATCTAAAATTCCTGATACAAAAGACATATACAAACTGATGAGGGTCATCCATTTTGTCTTTCTATACATAATGATGTTTTGTGTACTATTGCGAGTGGCTGTCAAGTTACACCTAAAACTGTCACTTAGTGCCGTTGAAAAGAACTCACTAAAACAAAATCTTCTCCAGTGTTGAATAGCTGAATAGCTCACAAAACAACGAACAGTTATGATAGGGAAATGCTCACTCTTTGGAGGTGCCAATCCCTGGATGTTCACGACATCTGCAGTGACTTAGAGTCATTGGCTGAGATGTGACTTGGAGAAAAGGGCTGGAAACCAGACATGCACTTGTCATGATTGGGACAGAAGTCCCACGGACTTTTGTTTCTGTGTAAAAAGAGACACCCCCCCCAGGCTTGAAATGTTGAGACTGAGCTGGCCTTGCCCTGAGAGACTTAGCTTCACCGAAATTGCAACCCAGCCTCCATTGAGAATTTCTGAAAAGATTGCTTCTGCTAAATGAGAAAGGGAAATAGGTTCGGGTGAAAAATATCATCTTGAGCCCCTGCACTGCTTTTTCTCACATTTTTGGAAAATGATCCAAAATTATGAGATACTATGAAAGGTAGAAGCAGACTGTGACCTATTATAATACTAAAGGCAGAGAGTAGCAAGGGAACTGCACCTGACTCAGCTGGCAGGCAGTTTCTTAAAATAAATTATTAACAAGTATAAAGAAATAGAGAAGAAAAGTGGAGAAAGCAAAAAAAAATGCATACTTTCAAGAAATAATTAAAATCAAATAGACATCATAGCTCTAAAAGCACAACAACTGGAGTAGTAAAATTAGGTAACAGTAGCTAGGATATAGAACAATGCAAGATTATTAAAATTGCAACTCTCAAGGTAAAGCATAAAATAAATAATAGAAACATAGTAGATAAAATACGTTCACCAAAATTTAAATGTCAGAGAAAATAAATATGATGTTTAAAATAATTACAACACGAATAGCTTGCTCATGAGCAAGGCACTGGAATCTGAGATAGTGGAATTTTTTTTTTTTTTTTTGAGGCAGACTGGACTCTAACTCACAGGGCTCCAATTTTCTTGCCTCAGCCTCCCGACTGCTGGTATTACAAGACTGTGCCCCCACACCTGGCCAACATCTTTAAATTTCTGAAGAAAAAAATAACCACCATAGTAGAAGTCTATAGTTAAGCAAAAAATAACAACACAAAAGGAGAATATTTTTTAAAAATTCAACAAAGAATGAGAAAATTCATTAAAAATCACACACTAACTAGAAACAAATTAAAAATTAACAATAAAAATTACTCGTCTGGAGGGTAGTGTAACAAGAAATGTAGAGATGAATGAAGGAATAAAGAATATCAGCAAGGAGAAACTAATGTGTGAGTAAGAGCAGCTTATTCAAGGCTGTATTTGATGTCATCTCGGATATAACAACCTTACAGAGACCTCCAGGATTCCCTACTTCCTAGCGCGCATGCCTTTGCTGTCTGTTCTCTCTCCTTGAGGGTGGGAGAGAGTGCGGGGAGCTCATAAACCTGAGAACATGGCACAGGGATGGCATGTGCTTCCGTGGCCCAGCACATCGCTCCGTGTCCCTGGCACACTTGCTCTGTGGATGCCTCTGGGTGGCCTGACTTCAGCAGCTGTGAAAGCAAAGTTCACGTGGCAAGGCCGAGTGACAGGCTTCTCCTGAGTCAGGCTGGGAACTTCGCTGACTGATATCTTGAACAGGGGACTCAGCTAAAGTGTACCTGAAGTCCAAATCATTAGAAACTGAAAGCTAAAAGAAGACTTTCAATTTATAAGAGCATGAAAATTTAATATACTGCACCAAGAGTTGCCATGTGGAGTTTAAATTATATGCAAAACTCTTATGTATGATAATAACACAAAATATGAGAATTGGGTAAACAGAGCTTAAAGATGTAAAATTCTGGTGGTATTAGATACATAGTTAAATAATGTTTATTATAGTCTAGCAAGTGAAGAATGAGTGTTGCAAATTTGGAACTACAGTCACTATATAAAATATATTGCTTTGTCTGTAAGGATTGAATATATGCGTTATCTGGTCTAACACTTTTTTCTAGTTATATATTCAACAAAAATGAGTGCATACATCCTAAAGTCATCTACAAAGTATTATAGATCTTTATTCTTCCCAAATTAAAAACATGCGTAATTAGATCACACCCAAGAATATGTAACTTTGGATCCCTAATTATACATCTGAATGAGATTTTAATGATTTAATAAACCTGGTCCAACCTCTATTTCTTAATTAAATAAAGCAATTTTCAACAATTTTGACTGCTCACACACCTACTGTCATAATTCAGAACTCCCACTTGTACTCTTCTTGTTTGATAAAACTGGTTTGTAAAACAATAATAACCTGGTCAAATTCCAAAAAATTAAAAAAAAAAGTATAAATGTTACTAATATCTTATAGGTAAGTATTTTGTAATATATGAACACACAAATGTTTTATAACAGGCGGAACAGTACGACTGACTCTCAAGAAGAGTTGAATAAATGATGTCAGATAAAAAGGGTATGAATAATATATTTATATTTTTATAAGGTACAGAAATGTTAAACTAATCTATGCTGATAAAAGACAAGATCATGGTTACCTTTGAAGAGGCGGAACAGTACGAATGACTCAAGAAGAGTTGAATAAATGATGTCAGATAAAAAGGGTATGAATAATATATTTATATTTTTGTAAGGTACAGAAATGTTAAACTAATCTATGCTGATAAAAGACAAGATCATGGTTACCTTTGAAGTGAACTTAGAATAACTTCAATGAATCTGTGAAGTGGAACATTCTGTCTCTCTGTCTGGGTTCAGGTTGGGGAAATGAATTGAATTTGTTAAAATCAATCCATTCTAAACATATAGCACTAACAGAAAAAATATTTTTATTAAGTCTTGTTTTCTTCAACGTATTTGCTTGGTATTCACCTCGTAGAAAGCTCTGTGCTGGCCAATGAGTAATGATGACATGAATTGCAGGGATTGTTCTTAAGAATTTTAAAAGGCAGGGGTAGAAAGTTATGGCAACAAGGAAATTCTAAGGAAGAACAACATGAGAGTCATAGCAGGTACCCAGAAATACAAACTGTTGTTTGAAAACTAAAACCAACAAGAATGAGAAAAATCCCGTAGGGACAGCGCAATACACCCTTTCAGCTCTCCCTCCCCTCAGGAGGGGCAGTGAAGGAAAGGAGACCCAGACGGTAGGAAAAAAAAAAAGGAACATAAAAGATAAAATATTGACTTTATTTTCTTTTAGAGAGAATGTCCACACATTTCGGAATAGAATAGTTTAAAAATTAGAGATATTTAAAATATTGATGGGGTATGGTTTCAGGGAGAATATAAAAAACAATCAGAAAATAAACACAAATGAAGGTATGGAAACAGACGGAAGCAGGGTCTTGAGGAGAAGCCAACATTTTCCTTACAGAATTTTGTAGAATTTTGCTGAAAAGTGCTGAAAGGGCCCTGGGTAATTTATTATGCTTTCAAAATGCATTTGTTTAATAAGTGTTTATTGAAATACTATTATATTCCAAGCATCATTGCTTATTCTGAACATATGCTAGTCTCCTAAGAAATGATGTTCAAGTTTGGATTTGAGAAGATGAACAAAAGACATGTTTACTTTCACAATTACTTTCTAACATGCTAATCTCCTAAGAAATGATGTTCAAGTTTGGATTTGAGAAGATGAACAAAAGACATGTTTACTTTCACAATTACTTTCTAGAAGACAAATAAAATGAATAGAGAAAACAAAATGTCAACTTTTCAGTAGATATTGAACTGCCCAATATTCAATGCTAGATACAACAGGGAGATATGTGATCTTATTTAAACAATATTTTAAAACAACCTCTTTACATTTTGAGGAAGTAAGGTAGAATACCTGTATCAGACTTTGGTTATGGTTTAAATTATAATGGACAATTGATACATATAGTGGTAGACAGATTATTGGAAAACTGTGTTATCTAAAAAGTCCTAAAGCATAAAGCATAGGCATTGGAATTGGTCGTAGGTAGAAACTGGATGAACAATGACATAATTGCACCTGGATACTAGAAATGATAATCTGGAGAATAATTCATGAGAACAGTGTTTACTGTCTTAAAAAATAGAAAAATGTCCTACTTAAATTGTGGCTTATACCAGGAAGGTTGCAAGGCATAATGGTGAAAGTATCAATTGACTTTACTTAACACATATTTCAAAACGTTGCTAAAGGAAAATGAACTAAATCAGAAAATATGCAAATTTCAACGTTTATTTAGAGGAGTAATTTCAACCTAGAGCTTTCTTGGTTTAAAAATAAAACTTGTTTTCATTATCAGCCTTTCCAGATGGTAAATGATTTTTAACATAAGAAGTGGCTTCTGTGCAATGTTTAAATCCACAAGTTAGCATTAAAAATTTCTCCTCAAGTCCAAGATACCAGGATGTAAGACACTTAGTTATGATCTTTGAAAGGTTCAAGGAACTGCTTGTAGA
Organism: Fukomys damarensis; assembly: GCF_012274545.1. NCBI lineage: Eukaryota > Metazoa > Chordata > Mammalia > Rodentia > Bathyergidae > Fukomys > Fukomys damarensis. Next base: position 50,090,782 of record NW_022900947.1, on the reverse strand, counting down.
CCCTTTTATCTAAACCAAATAAAATAAAAAATGCTATGTATGAAAGAATATTTTTTACAGCATCTGAAATTCACCTTCAAATAAGCAACAGCTTTCCTTAAGATTTGAGTGGTACCTTTTGTCTCAGGAAATGAATTATGATTTGTTATATTAATCCCTTGAAGATTTATAGATGTTTAACTAGAAAGAGATGCTCGAGTTATGTTTGTCTCATTATGAAAACCACATTTAGTCCATCTCCAGGAGTACTGAGGGTCTAAGCAGTTCCAGCATTCAACAAAAGGCTAAATTCATGCATATTATTGAAGATATACTCCTAAGTGAAATAAATAAGGCACACATGTGTAAATACCAAATAGTTTCTCTGGTGTGAATAATCTGCAATAATACAGAAGATCCTAATGAGATTGCTGACATTGAGAAATGGGAAGAAAGGAGCTAAAGGTGTAGGGAAGGTGGGACAGGTAGGGGAAGGGTAATAAGGGAAAAGAAAAAAATGTGAGATAACGAAAAGCTGGAAATAAAGTGTTTGTAGATGGGGAGGGAAGGAGGGGGTGAAGGGAGGGCAGGGACAAGGGGAAAAAATGAGAACCAAGACTTGTCATGTAGAGGTACAAGATCCCAACAATGAATGTAACTGTACTGTATCCCTAAAATGATGCAATTGTTTTGATCCAAATCATAACATTCCATCTCTTTTTTTAAGACACCTTTTTCTGTATTTCCAATTGGCCAGGGAAGTCTCAGTGAGACCTATGGCAAAAAGCAAGGTTAATCACCTAAGTACAATTAAAAACAAGACAGTTCATTGCAGATAGTTTTAAAAGAATGTGTCTTCCCATGAAGATATCCTCATGCTTCTGCGGTGCGTAGACTATAGTCAGCCCCTGGTATGACTAGAACAGGGCAGCTGTCTTCAGATCATGGCCCATATCTTCTGGCCTGATGAGTCAGGATGGATCAGGATGATGTTGGTAAAATGGTGGCTCTATTTGGGGGCTCTTTTTATTTGGACTATCATAGGGGTGGTCAAAATAACTGCTAATGATCTCTTTTATCTCAGCCTAACATTTGATGCTAGCCTTTTATCTAATATGAGTCAACTGGGGAGAAGAAGTAGAGAGGACTAGAGATGTTGTAAGGGACCCTTTCTAACACCTGGGAGGCCACCTTTTGGAAAGACTTTTCTTAGTTAAATCAACTGATTTTTGGGAAGTTTCCCTTAATGTCCCTATAGGGTAGGTTAGTTCTCTTAGGACAGGAGGTGACCTAGCAAGTAAAATCTTATAGTGAAAACAGTCTGTAGTCTTCTTTTGGAGGATATCTCTTGCTCAGAAAAGGACAATGAGTAAGTCTTGAACCCTTGTTAGCTCTGGCTCCTGACAGAGATTTATAAACCCTGTTTTCAGGCTTCTATTTATCATATTTATTTTTCTGAAGCTCTGCAGCCAGTAGGCTCTACGCAAATTCCAATTAATCCCCAAGGCCTTTAGTATCCCTTAGACCACCATTGCCCTAGAGGCAGGACTGCTATTTGGTCTTATGCTCAAAGGAAGCCTAGAGTGGTGAACAAATTTCAGTAGAAGTCTTTGTACTACTTCTTGGGTTTTTCTTGGTGTGACAAGGGAAAGATTTTTCCTAGTTGGAGTAGCTACAAACCATGGCCAAGAAATAATAGAAGCCTCTATATTTGGGTAACTCTGTGAGGTCAACCTGGATGTCCTCAAAAGGCATCACCCTATTCTTTGGACCCCTTTGGTAATTTCTGATGCTGTCTTAGGGTTGTGCTGGGCAGAGATGACACAGTTGAACAACTTGTTTTGTCAGGACTGTCATCCAAGGAATATAGAAGTAATGGCTAAGCAGTGTCTTTAATATATATTTTTCATTTTAAATGAGTGGTCCTGCACATGGCCTGCACCAGCTGGGGCCCTGATTGGAAAGGCACTGTGATCTATCCATCTGGGAGTTAGTACAATCCATTTTTCTTTTTGGCTCCTCATTCTTTGGCCACCCATTGGAGCTTTTATGATGCATATATCAGTTATTAAATTTTCTTCCTCAAGAGATCAAGAGAAAAAGCATAGTGTCTGGCCTTAACTTTATGGCCTTGACTTCTTGATCAGCTCTGTCATTGCTCATTTGTTTCTGAGATCTTTTTTCTGAATCCCCTGCACTAGATAACTGCGACCTCTTTGGGGGCCCACATGGCTTCCAAGAGACACAGTATGTCCTGGGAGCACTGACTCTGTCCTCTGTGCTAAGCAATCCTGTCTCTTGGTAGAGTGCTCCATGTATATGTAAGGTCAAGAACACATACTTCCAGTCTGTGCAGACATTCAATCTCTTTACTGTCATGTAGAGGTCCCTCTGTCTGGGGAAAATGGTGGCTGGATTTAGATTATTTGATGCTTTTATTTCAACCCAAGGATTCCTGCAAAGCAAAACAGGCACTGGGTGAGCACCAGATGGTGAGCCACTGGTAAACCCTAGCATTCATGAGGGTTACTACAGTGTGTGGGACTCTTATTCATAGGTCTTGGTCCAAAGTTAGTTCATCTTTTTGGTCAGGAAAGTGGTCACAATTTAGGCTCTCAGAAAAGGGGTCACCCTTGTGTGACCCCATTTAGCAGCTTGGACATGTGGGTCATCAGTCTCTCCCAGGAACCCTGAGTCTAGACAAGCACCCCTACTGTGAACTTTTTCTGGTCTGTTACACAGACAGTGAAAGGCTCCTTCAGAGACCTATTGCCACAATTACCTGAAGATTTTCTTTGAGAGCCTTGAAAGTGGTTTGCTGTTTCTTTACCCAGGTTAGGAGCACCCTCCGTATTTGTGGTTTTGTAGAGGGGCTTAGATGGCGCAGTTGGGAATCTGTATCTTGTAAAAGCCTGATGTCTCAAGAGTTCTTGCAACTGTTTTGGAGTCTTGGGTTTTTTTGACTAGGGGCTCATTTGTTATCGGGCTGAGTGGATTCTCTTTTGCTCACACTTGTTGCCATTTTTGGATTAAGTCTAAATCACTCAAATTAGTCAGACACAGAGCCTTTATATCTTCTTTCTGGGGGACAGTCTGGGCCAGATCAATCATGGAGGTGGCAGTTCAAAGTGCATTTTTCTGTCCCTAAAATCAATTGTGGCCCTTAACTTGGTCAACAGATCCCTGCCTAAGACAGGAACTGGACAGGCACTCATGTACAAGGACTGATGGACCTCCTCATAGCCCCCTATTTCACAAATCCACAGCTGAAGAAAGGCTTGCACCTTAGTTTGTCCTGTGGCCCCTTGATGTCAATAGTCTTATGGACCAGAGGTTCAGTGGGGAGTTTTGCAACTGAGCGATCTGTTGCAGTATCGATCAGGTCTGGGGAGATTCAGTAGGATGAGGCCTTGTAGAAGAAATAGGGGATGCAGCAGTTGCCAGGAATTTGGGGCCAGACAAGGTGAGTGATGGAGTCTGAACAAGAATCACTGAGGCTGCAGCTGGTGCAGGGGCTGGCTTGGAGCTAGAGGGGCCTGATTGTGGAGGTGCCAAGGGTCCTGGAGCTGGGAACAGATTCTGCTATCTGTACGGGGGAGGTTGATCTGAGACGAGAGGCTCAATTTATCTAAGACTGAATCATCTGGTTTGCCCTCAAAGTGGGTGGGGTATTAGGAAGCCTGTGCCTGTGTGGATGCGCTTTTGTGGTGACTAGAACTTGGGAAATGGATTCCCTTAACCAAGGTGGTGGACAGAGGACTAGCTGTAATCAAGAGTCCACATAAGGTAACTTATATGGGTGTCTGGGGGTTTGAAAATCTGTCACACTTTCTGTACTAAGGCTCTTTTTTGTTTGTTTGTTTGTTTTTAATGAGCCCTGTAGGGGCCATCCAACCTGAAAGGATGCCCAAGCTACCTCACAAATGGTCCTGATTTCCCTGGAGTGAGTTTTTGATCATCATCTCTACTGAATCCCTTTTTGAAATTTTTAAAATATAATCACTAGGAGAGTGTTTTTACTATTATTCCTGCCCATAGTTTCATCTCCAGCAGAAATGAACAGCAAACAAGAAACCCGATTCCTTCACCCATCACTGGCCACTCGCCTCATGGAGATATTTCAGGACACTCTTAGCACCTGCAGGGCAGTGATCCTGGCTGTCACCACAGTGGAGTGCTGCCCTGAGCCACATGAGGATGGCTTTGGAACCGCAGTTCAGACTCCACATTCACCTTGGCCCTCTGTACCCGACCAGAGTCAGGAATTTGATGTTCAAGTCATTCACACACAAGCTCTCACAGATTGAAGCAAACAAATACTCTTACTTGTCAACTGTGGCAGCCAAACCCACTTTACAGTAGCCTAAAGTGTTCTGGTTTCTCTGCACTCTGGCAGCTCCCAGCCAGTGCACCAGATGAAGCAGGGAACTACGGGGACCCTGGACAGAGCACTCATAACATGGAATTGGGAGCATAAAGTGGCTTTTCATGATAGCTGCTCAGCAAGTGACTCTGTCTCTCGAGAGCCCTGAATAGAAATTTGCTCTCATTTATATACTTCTTTTCACATCTATATGACTTACGATCATTGGAGTTTCTCGGGGGATATAGCTAGCAGGATTTACTCAAAGTAGAGCAGTGAGATTAGGGGTGGGGTGGGGAAGAGTTCTGGCAGGACTTTCTGAATCTGTTATGCTTCTTTGGTGACAGATTACAGAAGCTGTCATGGTTACTCAGGTGCATTCTACAACATAGTTCCCTAGTTAACTCGTATGCCCAATTCTATATAGAGGAGTGGCTTCCTCTTTCAGCACAACTCTTGCATTTTTCATGTCTGCAAAACTAGCATCATGAGGGCAACACAGAGGTCTGCCTTAGGATGAGCTATAGTCAGATCTCCTTGGACTATGGTTGTGGTGGCCTCTATGCGTTGTTGGCTGAAAATAAGGAAAACCTCCCTTATGTGGCTTCATGTTGAACAGAATGCACTGAGGCACTCTTTTCAAAGGAAAGTCTTTTAAATGACATTACAGCCTTGAGCTGGCCATGAATGGACTCTAGCCAGTTCTTGAGATACCATCCCTGCATCTATTCTTTTGTCTCAGTGTAAAGTATCAGTATTTCTAATGACATTAATTTCTTCAATAATTTACCTTCTTCAGCCCCAACTTCACAGGAGCATCTTTTCTTTTCAAGCTCCAAGTTTTCCAAATCTTCCTACTCTGTTTTTGCTTCTGACTTTCACTGTAAATCTGGCTAAAAGCAGCCAGCAATATACATTACCACAGCCTGAATGCTGTGCTGTCTTGAAATTTTCTCTGCCAGATTATCCCATCACTTTAAATTCAGCCTCACACAAATTCTTAGAATATGAATAACATGTAGACAGTTTCCTTGCCAGAAAATAACACACACAGCCTTTAATCAAATTCCAAATGGAAAATGATTCTCATCTGAAGCCTCATGAGCAAGTCTTATCTTCCATCTTTCAGCATTTTGGTCAGAACTGCTATTAGAATCACCCACCAAGCTCTGCTTGTAGAATTCTAGGGCTTCTTAAGTCTGCATATCCAAAACTTTCCAGACTCCTCTGGCAAACCAGTTCCAAAGGCTTCTGAACCATATGGTCCATTATAGTCACAAGGACTTCACTTTTCTAGTGAAAGATGTGTTAGTCATCTACTCTGTTGTTTGAAAAAATAATATCTGACACTTGTGACTTAAAGGAGAAAAGTTTCATTTTGGCTCACAGTTTCAGAAGTTTCAGTCCATGATCCACCGGCTCCAAGGCAGAAACATCATGGCAGAATGGCACGGGGAATACTACTCAACTGATGGCAGGCAGAATGGACAGAAAGGTAGAAAGAGCCACACAGAGAGGGAAGTTCTGGGGACAGGAATACACCACATCGGGTCATTCATCCAGTGACGCACTTATTCCAACCAGACCCCCCCCCACTCAAACACAGAAAAGATCAGTCAGTGCCCTAAGGTTCCATCTGCCTTCCAAAAGCCCCATCTCTCAACACAAGAGCCTTTTAGCGATATTTTTGATGCAAACCATAACCTATCTAAGAAAGAAAAGTGCTTGGTATTTTGGAAGTAAAGAAAGGCCCATGCAACTAGAATTTAGAGGAAGAGAAACATTGTAGAAAATGAGATTGAAAGATGCAAAAAACTAGATCGGGAAGAGTTTTGCAGACTAGGCTAAGGCTGGCTTTTTAAAGTGAGACAAAAAAGAAGGTTTTACACAGCCCATTTAAAAAGGATGTTTAAATGTTTTGTACATCTTATACCTTTTATAGCTCATCCTTAATTGTGCATAGAGACCAGGTGTGTGAAAAGGTAAATAGATGCCATGCCAAAGCCCAAGAAAAACAAGTAATCCAGGGATGATGTCTGAGACAGAGTGGAACATCCCTGATTTGAGACACGTTCATGTAGAGTCAGCAGAATTTGAATATGAATTGAAAACGGGAGACGAGAAAAGAGAATAGAGGACCATGATTTTGTTGGGCCATGATAATACTACATGGTGTCATTTACTAAAGTTGGAAAGCTTTATGGTGTTGTTTATGGTATACTAAGTTAGAAATGCTTAATAAATGTGAAAGAAGACATTTGGATAAATAATTATCAGGATCAGAGTACAAGAAGTCATGGAGATAAAAATATGATTTTATTTGACAGATAAGTAGAGAAGATAGGTGGCCCCACGATGAATCTTCAGGTGTCTCACCACGAATAGATCAGCAGGAGAAGAGGAATTAGCAGAGGGGTCTAGAATGGTTGTGATTTAATAAGAGGGAGCAAAAGAGGTGACTCTCAAAATGAGGCACTTTTTTTTCAGGAGAAAAGGATGAATAACATATATGAAAGATTTTGAGAAGTGAAGAAATATCATTTTACATAAGTGGCCAGAGTTTTGCCCTCTCTTTCTCCTCTCTTCAAATAAGGAATTTATTTTTTAAATAAGTTTTTCATTAAGTTGATTGGCACTTTTTAGGTATACAGTACAGTTACATTCATCACTAGGATCTTGAACCTTTACATGATGTACTTTTTGGTTCTTATTTTTCCCCTTACCCTTACCCTCCCTTCACCCCCTCCAACCTCCCCTATTTACAAAGACTTTATTTTCATTTTCTTTTCTTTTCTCATATATTTTCTTTTCCCTTCTTTACATTCCCTTACCCATCCTACTTCCCCTACTCCTTTAGCCCCTTTTCTTCCTAGTTTACATTATCAATTACACAATTTAAAGCTTATTTACACTTTTAGTTTTTCACACCAGAGAAACGATTCGGTATTTACACGAGTGTCCTATTTACTTCACATAAGAGTATGGCATGACTATGCATCCATTTACCTATAAATGACCCTAGTTTCTCATTCTTTATGTCTGAGTGGTACTCCATTTTATAGAAAAACCACACCTTTATCCACTCTCCAGTTGATGGGTAATTGGGCTGTTTCCAAGTTTTAGCTGTCACAAGCTGTGCTGCTATAAACATGGGTGCACATACATTGTATGGCATGGTATGATTCTGTCATATATATAGTATAATTCTTTCAATTCTTTTGGAAAGATACCTAACAGAGGGATAGCTGGGTCCTCTAATCCCAGTTTTTTGAGGTATCTTGATATTGGTTTTGACAGTGGTTGCATTAGTCTGTACTCCACCAACAATGGAGAGGTGTTCTGTTCTCTCCCACAACCTCACTGGCAGTTGTTATTAGTTAATATCTTGATAGCAGCCATTCTTTCTGGGGTGAGATGGACTTTCAGTGTTGTTTTCATGTACATCTCTTGAATGACCAGTGATGTTGAACATTTTTTTTCATATATTTATTGCTTCTTTTAGTTGTTTGTCTGAGAAGTGTCTGTTCGTTTCAGATGCCCATTTTTAAATCAGGTCTTTATATTTAGGGTGTCTGATCTTTTTGAGTTCTTTATATATTCTAGATAGTAGTGCTTTGTCTGAGGAACAGCTGGAAAAAATATTTCCCACATTGTTAATTGTCTCTTAGTTCTGTTGGTGGTTTCTCTTGCAGTGCAGAAAAAATTTTTATAAAATGAAATCCCAGATGTTGATTGCTACTTCCCATGTTACTGAGGATCTGTTCGTAAAGTCTTTTCCTATGTCTTTGAGAATTCTATCTCTCCAGCAAGTTTATGGTTTCTGTTTTAATATTTAGATCTTTAATCCACTTCAATTTTATTTTAGTGCATGGTGAAAGATAAGGGGCTAGTTTTAATTTTTGGCAGGTTTAAATCCAGGTTTCCAAAACAATTTATTGAAGAGGTTATCTTTTCTTCATTGAGGATGGTTGGCTCCTTTGTCAAATATGAGGTAGCTGAAGGCAGCTGGAGTTATTTGGCTCTCTTCTAAACATTTCACTGATCCTAAGGTCTGTTTCTTTTCCAGTACAATGCTGTTTTTAGCACAATAGCTTTGTAGTAGTTTCAAGTTGGGAATTGTGATACTCCTTGTCATATCTCTGTTGCCTAGAATGCCTTTTGCTATTCTAGGTCTCTTTTAATTCCAAATGAATTTTTGGATTGTTTTCTCTAGTTCTTTGAAATATACTATTGATATTTCAGTCAGGATTGCATTGAACCTGTATAGCAGTTTTGAAAGTATAGCCAGTTTCTTTATATTGGTTCTTCCTACCCAGCAGCAAGGGATGTCTTTCTATTTTCTTATATCCTCTTTAATCTCTATTTTCTCTTTTTTCAGAGTGCTGTAGTTTTCATTGTAGAGGTGTTTTGCATCCATTGTTAGCTTGATTCCTAAATATATCATTTTTTGGTTGCTATTTTAAAATGAATTATTTCCCTAATTTCTTTTGCAAGGAGTCTGTTATTTTTGTACAAGAAGGCTAGTTTTGACCTTATGTCCAGCTACTATGCTGAGTTTGTTAATTAAGCCTAGAAAGTCTTTTGGCAGAGTTATTTAGGTCTTCCATGTAGAGTGTCATATCATCAGAAAATAATGACAATTTAAATTCTTCCTTTTTATCTTTATTGCTTTTATTTCTTTCTGTTGTCTAATTTCTGTGGCTAATGTTTCAAAAATTATGTTGAACTAATGTGGTGATAGCAGACATCCTTGTCTTCTTCCTCATTTTAGCATGAAGGTTTTCTGTTTTGACCATTTAGTGTGATATTGTTCATAGATGGCCTTTATGAAGTTGAGATAAAGACCATCTTTTCCAATTTTCTGCAGAGCTTTCATCATGAATTTTTTTTTTTTTTTTTTTTTTTTTTTTTTTTTTTTTGTACTGGGGATTGTACTTGGGACCTTGCACTTGTGAGGCATGCAGCAGGACCACAGAGCTAAATCCCCAGTCCTGGGTGTTGAATTTTGTTGAGTGCTTTTTCTGCATCTACTGAGATGATCGTATGGTTTTTGTCTTTGACTGTGTCAATATAGTGCATTACTTTTATTGATTTAAGTATGTTGAACCATCCTTGCATATCTGGAATAAATCCAACTTGATCAGGGTGTATGATCTTCTTCATAACACCCTGTATTCTGTCTGCCAGTGTCTTATTGAGGATTTTTGCATCTATGTTCATTAGTGAGATTGACCTGTAGTTATTTCTTGGTTGGGTCTTTTCCTGCTTTTGGAATCAAAGTAACATTTGCTTCTAGGAATGAATTTAGAATAGTAGTTCTCTAAATTTTATAGAATTCAGCAGTAAAACTATCAGGACCTAGGCGTTTCTTTGTTGGCAAAATTCTAATTACATTTTAAATTTCACTAATTGTAATTGTGGTTTTTAGAATTTTTATATCTTTTTCATTCAACTTTGGTAATTCATATATATCTAGAAATCTGTCCATTTCTTCTGTGTTCTCCAGTTTATTAGAGTAGAGGATCTCCAAGTAGGTATTGATGATCCTCTGGATTTCAACTTGATCTGTTATGAATTCATCTTTTTCATTCCTAATTGAACAAAGTTGAGCCTTTTATGTCCTTTTTTGATAAGATTTATTTATACATTATTTATTCTTTCAAAAAAACAACTTTTGGATTCATTGATTTTTTTGGGGGGTATCATTATCTTAGTTTCCATTGCATTGATTTATCCTCTGATCTTTATAATTTCCTCCCTTGTATGAGCCTTGGGTTTGTCTTGCTCTTCTTTTTCTAGGAGCTTAAGATTCAGCCTCAGTTTGTCTATTTGAGCTCACTCTGTTTTCCTAGTGTGGGCATACACTGCTTTAAAGTTGCTTGTAGAACTGCTTTCATGGTGTACTGTAGATTCCTGTATGTTGTATTGGCATTATCATTTATTTGTAAGAACTGTTTAATTTCAACTTTAATTTCCTCTATGACCCATTGGTTGTTCAGAAGTGTTTTTTTTTTTTCCAATTTCCATGTGTTGTGAAATTACTGCAATTTCTTATGCTATTGATCTCCAGTTTAATTGCATAGTATACATGGGATAATTTAAATTCCTGTGCTTTTACTTAAACTTGTTCTATGAGCTACTAATGGTCTATTTTGGAGAATGATCCATATGCAGCTGAGAAAATATACTTTCTGTTTTTTTTTAGGTGGAACAATCTGTAGATATCTATTAAGCTTTGTTCAGTTCTAGCATTTCCTTATTGGTATTTTGTCTATTTGTGACAGAGGGGTATTGAGGTCACCCACTACAATTGTATTAATGCTTTATTTGTTTTTTATTGCCCCTTAATATTTGTTTTTTTATGGTTGAGGGCATTAGTATTTGGTGCATATGTATTTATTATTGTTATCTCTTCCTCTTGGATTGTTCCCTTTACAAGGATGTAGTGACGTTATTTGTCTCTGTTAATTAACTTTGGTTTGAAATTTACTTTTCCTATAAACAAGATAGCTACCCCGGCTTTTTTCTGAGTCCCTGTCCCATGGAGAACTGCTTTCCTTGCTTTTACTTTCAGTCGAAGAGTTTGTATTTGAATTAGGTGCATTTCTTGAATACAGCATATTTTTATATTTTGCTTCTTAATTCATTTGGTCAGTCTGTTTCTTTAGATTGGGGAATTGAGGCCATTAAATTTGATAGTTATAACTGATATGTTTTGACTTATAATTATCAAGTTATTGTCCTGTTGTTGGCTATTTTTAATTTTCCCACTCTCCCTTTAATTTCTTGCCTTGCATAATGGATTTGCTCTATTCGGCCACATGGAGTTGTGACCTACATTGTCTGTTTTTAGGATTTTTTTGAGTGCTGGTTTGGTATACATGAACTTTATCATTTTTTTTTTCATGTATTTTATTTCCACATCAATTTTGAAAGTTAGTTTTTCAGGATATGTCAGTCTAGGTTGGAAGTTGTTGTCTTTTAAAGCTTGAAATACCGCACTCCAGGCTCTCCTGGGCTTAAGGATTTGGGCTGAAAACTCTGCTATGACTCAGATGGGCTTTCTTTGCATGTGATTTGTTTCTTTTCTCTAATAAATTATAGTGTTTTGTACTTCTTGGATCTTGATTATTAGATGTCTAGGTGTAGATTTTTTCTTTTGGTCATGGCCATTTGGAGTCCTATATGGCACACTTACCTGTATTCATAGTCTTTTGCTCTGTTTGGGAAGTTTTCTGTCACTGATTCTGTAAAAAGTTTTTTTTTTTCCTGTCATTTGTACTTTCTCCTGCTTTTTCACAAACTTCTATCAGTCTTATATTATTCTTCTTTAAGTCATATAGGAACTGTTGGATTGATTTCTCAAGGTCCTTTTCTATTTTTAAAAGAATTCTCTTTTCATGGTCACTGACTGCCATTCTGTCTTTTATATCATTCTGTATTCAGATTGGCTCTGTCTATTGTGTATACTTTCAATAGATTTTTTAATCTGCTGGATATCTGTTTCATGGATTCCATTGCTTTCCTATGTTAGGCATTCATTGTTTCCATTTCTTTCCTATGCTGGACATTCATGTTTTGCATCATGGTCCCAAACTCATCTATTTTTTAAAATCTGTTTCTCTTCTAGAGTCTCTAGTCATATCTTTCATTCTGATCACCATGTCTGTAGTTATCTGGGAAATTATTTCAGTTTTGAATATTTTTAGAGATTCATTCATCTGTTTTGTTACTTCCTGTGCTATCAGTTTAGTGTGTCTAGGTGGTCTATTATCAGAATTTTCCACCTCATTTCCCCCAGAATTTGCTTTTTGATCTAGAAGTCTCCGTTTTTGCCTTGCTTAAACGTTTTCTCATTCTTTTTTTTTTTTTTTTTTTTGGTTCCGGGGATTGAATAAGCAAGGCAGGCCACCGAACCACTGAGCTAAATCCCCAGCCTATCTCAATTTTGTTGTTGGTACTGTTGTTGGGCCTTGGTTTAGTTACTGGGCTGACACTTCAATCTTCCACATATAGCTGGTCTTTAGGTTTTGAGTCTCTAATGACTCTGAGGAAATCTCATTTTCATTTTTTTTTCCTTTTCTTTCTTTTTCTTTTTTTTTCTTTTCTTTTTTTTTTTTTTTTTTTTTTTTTTTATTTTTTTTTTTGAGACAGGGTCTCACTATGTAGTTGAGACTGACCTGGAACTCACTATGTAGCCCAGGCTGGTCTGGAACTCACAGTGATCCTCCTGCCTCAGTCTCCCTAATGCTGGGATTACAGGTGTGTGCTGCCACACCCAGACTACTCTCATTTTCATTATACCAAGAAGGACAACTGATTAGATTAATCACAACACCTTATCCCTTGTGATACATTCAGCAGCATAATAGCATTAAGCACAGCTCAGAAAATGACAAATTGTGGTAGTCATTAATCTATCACCCTTAACCATGTGAATTACCCTAATGCTGGGATTACAGGTGTGTGCTGCCACACCCAGACTACTCTCATTTTCATTATACCAAGAAGGACAACTGATTAGATTAATCACAACACCTTATCCCTTGTGATACATTCAGCAGCATAATAGCATTAAGCACAGCTCAGAAAATGACAAATTGTGGTAGTCATTAATCTATCACCCTTAACCATGTGAATTAAATCAAAATTGAGGACCAGCCCAAAATATGTTTATGGTGATTAAACTCTTCAATATACCAACTTTGCACTTCATTATGGGGAGTTGGGGAGAGAAGGATAGATAGGTAGAAGTATAGGGGAAGGTTAGAATTAATGCCAGAGGACACAGGAAGATCATGCAAACTCTTCAAAATTGTTGAAGATAAGAGGAAAAGACAGAATGAAAGAACAAAGACAAGAACAGAATAACTTACCAACAATAGGGAAGCTAGAAAGTGTACTCACTTTCCTTTGACAATAATGACAATGAAGAGAAAGAAAAAGAGAGAAGAAAAGAAAAAGAAAGTAGAAATCCAAATTAGGGTAGGAAGAGGAACAAAAAGGGAGATGAAGAACAATGTGGTAGAGCAAGAGAGTAAGAGAGAGAAATAAAACAGAAAAATGAAAAGAAGTAACAAAGGAATAATTATAAAAGAGTAGAAAAATAAAAAAATAAAAAATAAATAAAAATGAAGGGCCTCCTGCAGGATATGTCTCTGATGTCATAGTACACAACATGGGCAGCAGTGTACAGATCTGTCAGTTAGTCTCAGCAAGACAGCAGCAGACCTCTGAAATTCAGGCTGATTTCTGGCTGCAAAGCCCAGGTTGAGCTCCCTGAACTCCTGCAGGGTTGAACTCTGCAACTTTTTACTGCAAGTTCAAGCTGCTCTTCCCCTGAACATAGCCCAGGTTCTGATGGGAGGCTGTGATCCCTCCAACTTTCAACCACTGTGGTCTTGTGTGCCTTTATTACAGAAATTCTCTACACTTTTGCAGTGGGCTTCAATTTTCATCAAGGAGCCTGAGAGAGGCCCTCTTTCTGTTGCTCATTTCTGCTCTGTCTTCTGGAGCTTAGGACAATGGCTTTTATGACCCTCTGTTCTTCTGCTTGTGGGTCCAGGTACTGGCACAACCAGGAAACCAGAGGTGGGTGGGGTGTGGGGCTGATGCAGCAGGGGCCCCTGTGTGGCTCTACTCCTCACCAGTCTGTGCTGCTTGGAGGCCCAGGGTGGTGAGGTTGGGGCAGCAGACTAGTTCCACATGGCCCCAGCACTCCTTGCTGTTTTATGCTGCTTTCAAATTAAAATTTTAGAATTCACTCTCAGAAATTCTAAATTAATGCCTGTAATCCCAGCACTCAGGAGGACAAGACAGGAGCATCACTGTGAGTTGAAGCCCAGCCTGGGCTATGCTCTGAGGTCAAGGCCAGGCTGAATTTCATATGGAAACCCTGTCTCAAAAGAATAAAGAAAGGACTTCTAATTCAAAATGTGTGCAGTAGGACCCCCAGGTCATAGATGATTATTACATTTACTTTTATGTTTAGAAACACTGTTACAGACTCCTCAGAGAACAAACTATACTGATAAGGAGCCAAAATTTTGCTCTTGTGCTTTTTTTTTTAAATAAAAAAAAATTCAGTTAAGAAAATACTACTGTATTTTAAAAAGTTATTTGTGTTCTTTCCTGAGACTGGAGCTCCAAAGTTATGGAAAGAAAACATAATCAATGCACTTAAAAGGCGGGTGAAAGGAGTGGCTTTCAGCAGCCCTAGCCATAAAGTGTGGGAAATTTAGGAAAAACAAGTCAGTTAAAATTGCTCAGCTTTTTGTTATCACTGATACAGACGATTCCAGGTTATGTCATTGATGAAATGGTCTATATCATTACTGCAGTCACTGCTAACTTCTGAATGTATATTTATGTTTATACATGTATGTATAGTTTTCAATTAATAGTTTTTTGAGATGTGTTCTTTATTAAATACTTTATGAAAAAATTTAATAGGAGAATTAGCAGCTTTACAATTAGCACTCAGCATACATAGACTTAATGTACTGAGCTTATTTTGAGAGTAAAGCATGTATCTAACGCTTGTTGTAATACATATTATTAATATTAAACCTGGAATCTAAAATAAACAATGACAGTTCAGACATTATAAAGTCAAAGGAAAAGAATAGTAATTAATTGCATTGTGCCATTTAGACAGCCATTGAGATTGCAATTTGTATTTTTTTTTTTTTACTTTATCTCTTTCCTTTGTGTATGATTAAAAAAATGTTTTTGGGTTTTTTTTTTGTGGAGACATAGTTCCTTACTAAGGAGACTTAGAAAATGTAGGCTGTACAGTTGCCACTGCCCAAATTCATTGTGTGCTGGGATATCAACACATTTCTTCATACCTGTTTTTAGGTTTAAGGCACTTCCACACAATTTAAGACACTTCCACATAATTTATAGGGACTTATTTATAACTGATTTTTATATGAGAAACTATTTAAAATAAAAGTTAGAAGGGATTCTTTTATAAACTAAGAACAAATGTAGATGACAGGTTATATTACCTATTGAACATGATCACATAAAGATCAATTTTGATGAGGTCATTGGCAAATTTTTATAAGCTGTTCTAAAAAGAAACTGTTCATGAGTAGTTAACATGACAACACAATATCTAGGAAAAGTTTAATTTTCTTTATTTTAAAATATAATGATAGAATTGAAAAATATTTAATATTATTTATATGTGTGACTGTGCCATGAAGTTTATTTTACTTTGTTTTTTATTCACATATATTGTATTAATTGTATATTAAATTCAATAACAATATGTTTTCTTTGTCAGTATTTCTTTCATTGTCATTATTATTATTCATTGAATGTCACGGTTATTATGGAAGACAATTTTGTCATGTAAAAATGTGTGATGTTAAAAAATTGATCTGCTCCAGGTGTCAGATATGCCGAGTTCACCACTAATGATAATTTCCTTGGAGTCAGAGAGATGAATTAGGTTTCTAATCAGAGGCAGAAGTAGTTCATACATATGAAAGTGAAATTGTGTCCTCATTTTCATTGTTAGGGACTGTATATTAAGAATTATTGCAACGAAAAAGAAATAATTTTGATTGTATTTATATTTCTTAGATTCCACTTGGAAGGAAAAAAATAGTTTTATGTCATTAAAGGCCCTTTTAAACTAACTAAAATTATGTAGATACAGGTATTTTTTATTAGGTAAGAAATGTCATAAGAAAAATCAAGAAGAGCAGAGAATATGAATAGATATGGTTAGAAGTAAATGGTACTAATAAATCTCTACATATTTTTCAAAACCTCAGTGTGATTTTCAACCTAGAACTTTAATCATTTCAACCTCTCTGTGTAGTGGAGAAGTTCAGGAAAGATGAATGAGGAAGAAAGCATATTTAGTGGGATGATAAATGAATGGACCTTTATGAAAGGAAAATGAAACAAGGTAACTTGATTAAGCTCTGGTTATTCTAGCATCTAAATGATTCTCACTAAACAATGTAGTGGCATTGAGAATTTGAGCTACAGGTTCACGCTGGGCTGGGATGTGTAAATCTACCTTTAGGACCTAGAGTCTTATTGGCCTGGCTGCTGAGAGTGTTTCCAACAGTTAGCCTTGGTCATCAAATTTCTTGACAAGACCTTTCACCTGAAGTCAAATATTATCCATGGCACTTTGCACCCAATACATGGTCTACACGTTTTATACCTGGACAAACCTGACAAACCAGGATAGACCCAAAGGACCATATCAGAGCCAAAGCTCCCCACATTACCAGTGGAGGATTTTGCTGATCCATTCCTAGTCTGGTATGTAGATTATAATTCTTCCATCCTAATTTTGATTCTAGCTTTTCCATACAAAAGTATCTCACATTCAACAGATGCATCTGGAAGTTACTCAAGTGAGCAAAGCCTAACACAGAAGTTTGGAGATGGATTGTCTGATATTCAGATGGCATTAAGAACTCTATCAGTGAAATTAGGTTTCTGTTACTAAGCATAAATAGTATTCTGGAGCAGGATAATTAAAAACATAGAGTCATCAATAGGCAGTTTAAAGCTAAATTTGAAATCCAGCAGGCCTCCTTAATAGTGCAGAAAATGGTTTGCATTTTCCACAGTGAAGGACAGGTAAAACTGTACAGAAGACTCAGGTAAAGACTCAAAGCCATAAAGAGCGAGAGAATAGATTCATTCATAGGAAAATGGATACATATTGAAGATATACTCCTAAGTGAAATAAATAAGTCCCACATGTGTAAATACCGAATAGTTTCCCTGGTGTGAATATTCTGCAACAATGCATAAGATTCTAATAAGATTACTGACATTTAGAAATGGGAGGAAAGGAGCTAAAGGTGTAGGGAAGGTGTGATACGTAGGGGAAGAACAAAAAGGGAAAAGAAAAAAATGTGAGAGAATGAAAAGATGAAAATAAAGTGTTTGTAGATGGGGAGGGGAGGAGGGGGTGAAGGGAGGGCAGAGGTAAGGGGAAAAAAATGAGAATCAAGACTTGCCATGTAAAGGTACATGATCCCAACAATGAATGTAACTGTACTGTATCCCTAAATGTACCAATAAACTCAATTAAAAAAAAAAAAAAAGACTCAAAGACCTCAAACCGTGTCTGCTATGCTAAGATCTGGCCCCAGGTGAAAAAAACAATTCCTGACAAATTTGATATGGGTATCTGGATTAATACATCACAATGTGTTGTATCTTAAAATCCCATGAATTATTTTGAGAATTTGTGATCCTTTGGATTTGTGCTCTTCCCAATTGTAAAACAGTGTGCAGTCCTTTCAGGATCTGCTCTGGACCACAGTGACTACACCTGTGTTATAATACAGAACTGTGTGTGTGCTGGGCTAACAAAGACACAAGGCAACCTCAGTCCAAGTGACCTGCCAGACAGAGAAGTCTGGGCTGGCACCACTGGGAAGAGCCCCTCTACTAGGTTGGACTAGGATGGAGGATTAATTGCAGCAGAAAAGGTGACATGGAAACCCAGAAACAGTCACAACTCAGCCCAAGACAGTAAATCATACCATATTGCAACCCAGGGGGCTAAAGAACATGTTACCATCCTTGAAAACCAAAGTATATAGAACTGATGGTTTCACCACTTCATCCAACAATCCATGCCCTGTACAAACAAAGAGGCACATGACAGGGACTATGATAACCTCATTCAAATGTATCTGCTGTGACAAATACACAATAGTGTTTCTGCCAAAACTGATTAACATGGTTGCACACACATAGCATGAGACGATTTGTGGGTGTGGGTGTGTTTGCATATATGAGATTTCTTGGCCTTTCTTTAATCACAAGAAAGGGAACAAAGTCTGGTTAGTACTCCCTAGTATATCCCAGTGTTTTTCTCTCTCCTAACCCTCTATCAAATATAGGGCAAAGAGAAATAGGAAGCTTAGACATACTGCAGAACATGACACCAATCTACTCTATCAATAGTACTATGCTAGTTGTACTAGAGGAGCAAGAGAGTACTAGTACATTTAAGGCCTTGTTAAAACATGTATGCTCCAGAGGGAAAGTGATAAAATTAGTATTTAGGGGCAAGGAGTATCTGCAACATTCTTATGTGTCCAGTGGCTTTGTCCATGTGATGATGCCCTTATGACAAAATTTTAAAACAAAGAAAGAGGAAGTATATCACAATGTGTGTCTCTTTAGACCTATTATATATTCAACACCTGGAAATTCTATCACATCCATTAACTGAGTGTCACAGACATTTCCATCTCCTAGGGTCTTCTCTCTTTCAGCTTGGGCTATACTTTAAGCTGCTGTTACATCCAATGGTATTTGAAAAATCAGCAATGGAAAAAAACACCACTTTGTGTCATGATGTGTCAATGGGCAAATCACAAGGACCATAGGTAGGGAGCTAGAGGACAGCCATGAGAATTGTAAAAGTAGAAGCAGATCTGCATCATATGAGTTGAGAGACCCTGGCTCCCAAAGGAGAGCATAGAAAAGGCTACATTAATTTTAAACTCATACTCAGGAATCCCCAAATAAGAAAAGAAATAACCAGGCCAGATGGAAGAGATCACATTGCCATTACATAATTATTCTATCTTGCTGACTCTCTTGGTGAACTTTGACACTAAATGGGAAGGTGTAGCAACCCATGAAGACCTCTTTCCTAGCAAACTGACACCATTGGAAGTGTGAACTGGGTATGATGGATTCTAGAATGCAAACATGAATGGAGCAGAATGAGTTGCAACATCAACAATGGTACATACTTACTGCCCCTCTAACTCATTCTTATCAATACCACCAAGGGAAAAAGGACCAGTAGAAACCTCTGGGAGGCACTGCTCCTGGGACTCACAGAAACTAGCCTGTCCTGCAAGCCAAGATGTTTGCTAAAATGTGCATCTCTGGTTATTCTTCAAAGTGAAGACATATTCTCAACTGTCAGGAGAGTTGAGAAGTTGGCAATCAGCTGCCACCCTCCCTTTACATTGCCTTGGTAAAAGTCAGTGACATTACTGAAAGTCACTTCTGATTTTCTGAGCAGCCCATGTTCACTGATGGCTTGATGCAGGATAAAAAGTTCCAACACTTATCTCTGCAGGGAATAACTCAGGGAGGCCAGGCCACCATCAGACACATTAGATTTGCTGAAGGCTCCTTTGGTGTTGTGCTGCAGACTGACTTTTTCCCTTGCCTGATCTTAAATCCTTCTCTTTCCCTCTTCCACAGCTATTGATTCAAAACCACTCCCCCATTCACATCCTACTACTCACTAAGCTTTGTCTCAGACTCATTTCTAAGGCAACAAACTATGCAAAAATTGTAGTAAATATTTAAAGTCTTTACAAAGTCATTTACAATGGATGTGAACTATCTTACAGAATTGAGTAAATTCTATGAAATATGTTGAAGTTTTATGAAACTTGCTTTGCATAATTATAACACACCATTATGAATGTATTTTTGCAATGCATTAGTCTTGTCAATTCTAAGTCAAATGAGCAGTTAAATCATCATTATTGTATAAGTATAATAATCATTACTAAAGTTTCAATTATAAGAATAGAAAGTCTGGTAGCTTTTTGTCCCCTTTTGTCTAAAGATTCATTTGCTGTCTGTCTATTAATGCACTCTAAAAATTTAGAACTGATTCTCCATAAGAACTTCAGCTAATGATATACAAGCACTGTCAAGATTTCAACTGAGGGCCATTCCTCCAGCACCAGGAAGGTAGCCGCGTGGGTGCCCCTGAACCACAACTTCCCTACATCCTTCTTCCCCATGCACTCTCAGACCTCCTGATTGAGCCAGTCTTTGGACCCACTCTACAGAGGCAGAGGTGGTCATAGAGTGTATTTTTCTGAGCTTTCAAAGTTGAATATCTTTAAAGACAGGGAGTGGAAACCTGTAGTAGAAAAGTGTGGAGTTCAAACATTCAGAATATTGGGGAACTCAATCTGGGCCTTGAAGCCAGAGGTCAGTGTGTGTCATGGGGTTCAGCCATCAGCTAACTGAGATCAGGGGTCTTCAGTCCGAGCTCTGTCTGAGCCCCCATCCTAAATGGTAAATATACTATATTGAAAAGTTTGTTCACTGCAGATATGTTTTGGACTGATTCTTGATTTCAATTTAATTCACATGGTTTAAGGGGGATAGACTAGTGACTACCACAGGTGGTCAGTTTCCAAGTTGTGCTTGATCATATTGTGTTGCCAGTTGTGATAAATGATTGTGGTTGATTCAATAAGTTGCTTTATCTGATGCTATGGAGATGAGAATGTCTGTGGGTCTTTAGAGACACAGAAGGTTGGGTGCAACTATATCAGGAAGATTTGGGTGATGACCCAGAGATTAAACCTACGACAGCCCAAAAACAAAAATAAAAATGAGAAAACACTTAAGCAGGACACAAAGACAGACTTCCAGTTCACCAATGGCAAACACTAGGAGAATGAGGATGAAAAGACCGATAGGGAACCACCAGGACACCCTGAATTCAAAGCACAGGAAGTAACCAAACAGATCAATCAGGCTCTAGAAAAATTCAAAACAGAAATAATTCCCCAGATAACCATAGAGATGGTGAGAAAAATGAAAGTCCTGATTCAAGACTCTAGAACAGAAAATGACAAAAAAATAGATGAGCTCAGGACCATGATAGAAGCCATGAAGGCCCAGCATAAGAAAGAAATGGAAACAATAAACGCCCAACATAGGAAAGAAATGGGATCCATAAAACAGATTCAAACAGATATCCAGGAGATTAAACACTGTATTGAAAGTGTACGCAACAGAATAAAAGAATGCAAAGATAGGCTCTCAGATATAGAAGAAAAGATTGCAGTCAGTGACCATGAAAAGAGGTCTCTGAAAAACAGTAGGGAATCATGAAAAATCAATCCAGGAACTCCTAGATGGTGCAAAGAAGAATAACATAAGACTGATAGGAATCCATGAAGTAGCAGGAGAAAATACAAATGACTTAAAAGACTGTTCACAGAATTAGTGACAGAAAACTTCCCAGAGGGGAAGAATTTGACATTCATATAAGTGAGGCATATAGGACCCCAACTAGCCACAATAAAAAAAAAAAAAATCTACACCTAGACATATAGTAATCAAGATCCCAGAA
The DNA here is from genome assembly GCF_012274545.1 of Fukomys damarensis. Taxonomy (NCBI): domain Eukaryota; kingdom Metazoa; phylum Chordata; class Mammalia; order Rodentia; family Bathyergidae; genus Fukomys; species Fukomys damarensis. The sequence goes on along the minus strand of NW_022900947.1, from coordinate 50,069,315 downwards.
ACCAAACAGAAGAACAAAATACTACAAGCAGTAAGAGAAAAGAAACAAATCACATACAAAGGAAAGCCCATCAGAATCACAGCAGACTTTTCAACACAAACACTTGGGGCAAGGAGAGCCTGGAATGAGAAATTTCAAGTACTAAAAGAGAACAACCTCCAACCTAGACTGATGTATACTGCAAAATTCTATTTCAAAATGCATGGGGAAATAAGACACCTCCACGACAAAGAACACCTGAGAAACTACACGAATACCAACCCAGCACTACAAGCAATTCCAAACAAGTTCCTAGAAAAAGGCAATAAAGGCAACAACACCATGAGGCCCAACAGAGCAAATCAAATAGGCAAGGCAAGACATTAAAAGGAGAAGGTGAAAAAGTAAAAAGAGTCAACAAAAGGCCAATAACATGTCAATAATAAGTCAGTACATATCAGTTATAACCAGCAATGTCAATGGCCTCAACTCACCAAACAAGAGAAATAGACTGGCAAAATGGAATAAGAAGCAAAATCCAACAATATGTTGTATACAAGAAGCACACCTAGTGCAAAAAGAAGCCCATAGACTGAAAGTGAAAAGATAGAAAACAATTCTCCATGTGACAGGAGCCCAGCAAAAAACAGGGGTAGACATCTTATTTGCAGACAAAGCAAACTTCAAAACAAAACTGATTGTAGTATTATTGACGTAGGACGGTACTGTATCATACCCCTATGGATGTAAAATATCTTATACCTACTTTATGATACATAGTAGTGACAGTGCTTTATCAGAGCTACATTTAATCACATTGCTCTAGAATTCTCTCTTTGCAGAAGATGATTAAGATGCTAATAAAAAAAATGGTGCCAGGTACCACAACATCAACAGAAATTTGCTGTTTTCTGAATATTATTCTTTTCTTTGTTTTTTTTTGTTTGTTTGTTTTTATTGGAATGTCTATAATTTTATTGAGATGACTGCAGAACCTGGAAAAGCTGTCTGCTGCTATTGATGCATAACATTCTGCTATTATTGGTCTATATATATATTTTTTTTGAATTTTCAGAAACTTTAACTGTGCTGTCAACTTTAGAAAAAGTTATCCCAATTATTGAGTTGGCAGTGTACAGAAATGAACAGCCATTTTGGTCCAGAAATGTTAATTTTTTTTCCATTTCTAGAGGGGTAATGCACTGTATTAAATATGTAAGGTCACATCTACGTGGGTTTGATTACAGAAACTATTAAAGTATTCTCTAAATAATGAAAAAAAGAATAAGACTATAAGATCAAGAAGCAACTTAAATATGTTCAAGGAACATTTTCACCTTCAGAATTAAGGAGTATTTTAATTTTACATCATTGCCTTTTCTCTTTTACTTTCCTTTTTAGTTTTATTTTAGGATTCCCTATTTTTAATGTTCATATAGAGATTTCTTTAACTGAAATACTGAATAGTTTCTCTGGTATGAATAACTATAATAATACACAAGATCTTAATGAGATAATTAACAATGTGAAATAGGAAGTAAATGGCTAAAGGTGTAGGGAAAGTGAGAAGGACAGGGGAAAAGTAATAAGGGAGAGGAAAACAATATGAGAAAATGAAAAAATGGAAATAAAGCATTTGTAAATGGGGAGGGGAGGAGGGGCTGAAGGGAGGACAAGGACAAGGGGAAAAAATGAGAATCAAGACCTATCATGTAAAGGTACAGGACCCCAATAATGAATGAAACTGTATTGTATACCTAGATTGCACCAGCAAACTCAATAAAAATTAAAAACAACAACAACAAAAAAAAAGATTTCAACTGAGAACCTCCTGGAAATTAATTATACAGGTAACCAGGTTAACAACAAATGTCAGCAATAAACACATACCCAGAAAAAGCTGGGGGTCTCAGTTTTATAAAAATCTAAAATATGTAATGGTTGAATTTTGTTATAATCATTGTTGTTAGTTTATTTAGAAAAAAATATGTATCACAATTTGAATTTATACTTTCAACATGAAAAGCAAGTATGAAAGCAAAATTTTTGAAAAGAGAAAAGCACAAATAATGATTTGAGATTGCCCAATTTAATTTGGCTAAACCTCATGCTTATTTGTGATGTGTGTTTTTATAATCATATTGGAAAGCTTGATTGATTATATAATAGCCTTGATCATTATTTTAATCATGATTTTAATGCTTGTCATGGTAACTGCCAAAAGCCTTGGGCCATTGACTTTGTACGATGATGTACTGAATTGATTTGATTCACTCATTTTTACCCTGAGTATTTTGATCCTTTGCTGATGTTTCTCTTGGTAACAATAAAAGGGTACTAACTAGGATTCTCTAGCTTCTTATAATTAAAGATTTGTTCATTGTATCTATGACAAAATATAAAAGTCATTACAGAAAAACAAAGAAAATAACTATGCCATTTCCATGCTCAGAGAGAAGAAGAAGAATTTTATAAGAAGAAATGCAAACAAAGTCATCTTGAGCAAAACGCTGATGAGCACAGGATATTCTAGTTGAGAGCAGTGCATGGGAGGAAACATTACTTCTGCTACTGTCAGGGAAGTTTCATTCTAGATGTCCAATTTGATCTATACCAAGATTTATGTTAGTTAGAAAGAAATCTTAGGGCCTGGGATTTAACTCAGTGTTTCTGCCCCTTGACTCAAAAAAATAACTATAATAATACACAAGATCTTAATGAGATAATTAACAATGTGAAATAGGAAGTAAATGGCTAAAGGTGTAGGGAAAGTGAGAAGGACAGGGGAAAAGTAATAAGGGAGAGGAAAACAATATGAGAAAATGAAAAAATGGAAATAAAGCATTTGTAAATGGGGAGGGGAGGAGGGGCTGAAGGGAGGACAAGGACAAGGGGAAAAAATGAGAATCAAGACCTATCATGTAAAGGTACAGGACCCCAATAATGAATGAAACTGTATTGTATACCTAGATTGCACCAGCAAACTCAATAAAAATTAAAAACAACAACAACAAAAAAAAAGATTTCAACTGAGAACCTCCTGGAAATTAATTATACAGGTAACCAGGTTAACAACAAATGTCAGCAATAAACACATACCCAGAAAAAGCTGGGGGTCTCAGTTTTATAAAAATCTAAAATATGTAATGGTTGAATTTTGTTATAATCATTGTTGTTAGTTTATTTAGAAAAAAATATGTATCACAATTTGAATTTATACTTTCAACATGAAAAGCAAGTATGAAAGCAAAATTTTTGAAAAGAGAAAAGCACAAATAATGATTTGAGATTGCCCAATTTAATTTGGCTAAACCTCATGCTTATTTGTGATGTGTGTTTTTATAATCATATTGGAAAGCTTGATTGATTATATAATAGCCTTGATCATTATTTTAATCATGATTTTAATGCTTGTCATGGTAACTGCCAAAAGCCTTGGGCCATTGACTTTGTACGATGATGTACTGAATTGATTTGATTCACTCATTTTTACCCTGAGTATTTTGATCCTTTGCTGATGTTTCTCTTGGTAACAATAAAAGGGTACTAACTAGGATTCTCTAGCTTCTTATAATTAAAGATTTGTTCATTGTATCTATGACAAAATATAAAAGTCATTACAGAAAAACAAAGAAAATAACTATGCCATTTCCATGCTCAGAGAGAAGAAGAAGAATTTTATAAGAAGAAATGCAAACAAAGTCATCTTGAGCAAAACGCTGATGAGCACAGGATATTCTAGTTGAGAGCAGTGCATGGGAGGAAACATTACTTCTGCTACTGTCAGGGAAGTTTCATTCTAGATGTCCAATTTGATCTATACCAAGATTTATGTTAGTTAGAAAGAAATCTTAGGGCCTGGGATTTAACTCAGTGTTTCTGCCCCTTGACTCAAAAGCGCAAGGTCCCAAGTTTGATCCCCGGTACCAAAAAAAAAAAAAAAAAAAAAAAGAGGAAGAAAGAAATCTTAGTGGCTAATGTTACTGGAAGTAATATACATGAGCTTTGCAGTTGTCCTTTTTATTGTTATAAGAGGAAGAAAATACATACCCATGAAGGTAGACTTGTGAATTATTTACTAACAAGGAGAGATGTTTTCAAATCTTTTTTCCAAAGTCATTGCTTACATCCATTGCATTAGATAAGCACAGAGGACAATGTGCTTTTCAATTTCAATGTGGAAAGTGAGGGTAGCCAAATTCAAATCATTCTTATGTAACTTGGCTACAAAGCAACTTAACGTTGAGTTATAATCCAAATATAAGCAGCCCTTTTTCTCATTCTTCCAATCAGTAAAATGAGTGATAGCTATATTCTCACATTTAATGCTTGTATTAAATCACTGATTTCATTCATGAGGTAAGTGTTTTAATTGCTTCATGTTTTCTGCAGAAGAAACTGGGATGCAAATTTGGAAAATTTGTGAGTCTAAGGTTTTAACAATTATTAAATAGCAGGTCACAAAGTCAAGCCAGTGATTCTCACCCCAGCGGTGATGTTCCTCACCAGTATACAAACCTAACTCTTCTACATCTCAAACTAAATTCAAGGTGTAAGAAATATGTCCTGCTAAATAGTCATAGCTAATAAAAGCTGTTTTTTTTTTAGATTAAAAAGCATAGGCTTCAAGATGAGAGTAAAATGTCGTGTAAGCTTCACTTATTTCCCTTGTATACAGAGTCTCCTAAAGAACAAGCGTGATGAAAGAGTCCTTTGAATATTTGTTTAAGGTACTAGGGAGTTAAAAAAAGAGAATGTTGAAATGCAAAGGTCCTGCACAAGGAGAGACTCAGGAGTTTGAAAGCAGCAGGAAGTTAGCATAGCAAGAGAGCTCATTGTGGCTAGACTCCAAGATGTTAGTGTGAACAAGACCCAGACTGCTACAACCTTTTAAATTACTGTTAGGGTTTTGCATTTTACCCTTCCACTGATAAAAATGTCACTGGAGTTTTTTAATGAAGGAGTGATAAAAGTGACAAGTTTTTGGTGGGAATGTAGATAAACAGACTGAAGGGCAAGGGCACAAAAGACTAGGTAAGAGGGTACTCAATAATCCAAGCAAAAGAAGCCTGTCACCTAATTGAGAGAACAGCAGTGGGGCAATATGATGTCCAACAGGGTTTAAAACATTAGAGGCAGTGTGAATGAAAAGGAAATTAATGAAGAAAAATTCCAAGTTCTTTTGGTTTGGGCAGTTTTGAAGAACAATTTATCTATCATTTACTGAGCTAGAAAAAAAAAAAAACTGGAGAAAGGGACTGCAGAGCAGAGACCTAGAGCTCAGCGTGTGTCTGTGTGGTCTGTGTCAGCACTGAAAGGTCTGTGACACTTGGGCAGGGGCCTCTGTTTGAATTTGGAAGAGGTAGTAGCTATATCCGTATCAAAGTTGATGGCCTCGAGAGGATAAGCAGCTAAGTAGATGAAGATAGATATCATCAGTGTCCTGTGGTTGCAGAGAAGAGGAAGAATTTGTCAAACGATAAGAACAAGAACAGTCATTGAACCTACTAAGGAACACGGACTGCGTTAGTTTGTACAAAGTAGCATGAGATAGAGATTGAATATAGTAAATGCTGCTGATAAGAAAAAGTAAGATCTGACAATTGGCCGCTAGATTTAGAAAGGTGGCACTAATTAGTAATTATATAACAAGAGTTGTTTCTGAAGAGTCCTGGGTTTCACATCCCAGTGGAAATGGCTTCAAGACACAATAGGAAAAAAAAAAAACTTTAAATGCAATAACTAATACTTCATTTTAGGAGTTTGTGTAAAAGGATAGAAATATAGGACAGTTGCTCAAGAGGAAGTGAAATCTATTCAATATCTGGTGCATTTCTAGTGAGTTTCATTTTCTAGCTTCTGAAGGTTGATTGCACAGATTTTATTAACCCTGGGACAATAAAAAAAAAAAAAGCTAAGGTACAAATTGACACAGAAAAGTAAACTTGGCAGAAGTGTTATAGGGAAAAAAGGCAAGAAATGTGAAACTAGAATTCATTGTCTTTCCTGAAAAATACTCTACGTTTAATGTTAAGTGTGTCACGCAAAGATCAGGTAGAAGTGAGTCCTGTAAAATGGAAAGGTGCAATCTGTAGAGGGAATGAACATAATGTACTATAAATGCTCTCCATTAGGACCAGTGTACTGCCAAGCAGAGGTGGCTGACGTTCAGGGATAAAAGCACTCTTGCTAGACAAGGCAGAAAACCCACTGGAGTTAGTACCAAAACGATGTGGAGAAATAGCAAGTCACCTATCTGAGAAGAACGTCACCTCCATGGAACAACTGTTCTCCTCATTTGCTTCTTTGGAATTCTCTTGTCCTGTTTCTCTTTTTCCCTTTCTGCAGGAGGACAGTTGTATGTGCTACCAGGCTTGGCATTCTTTGAAATTGTGAACAAGCCAGAAAGGAGCTAAGCTTTAAATAATGAATGAACATAATCTTCTTTTACACATTCACTTAATATATACATTTAGTGTGCAATGTCTCATGGTAATATCATGAGGTTGTGAGTGGATGAGTAGGCTGACCATCATAAGTATGAAGAAAGGGCCATAGGGAAGTTTCTTTTAAAGCAGAATTCCAATTTTGTTTCCTTTTGTTCTCTTAACACATTATTTAGTTCATTTTATCACCACTGTCAATGTTGCCCACATACTCTGTGTAATGGGCTATATTTAGATGTCCCCCATCACCCTCATGCTATCTTGGGTGGGCCTTTTGAAAGCTGCTTGGACTGTGGAGGCCAGTAGCTGACCTGAGGTCAGGAGGTTGGGTCTGGTCAGAGGAGGAGTCCCTGGGGCAGTGGCTTGTGGGCTTTATCTCCTTTCCGGCTCCTCCCTTTTCTCTTCTTCCTGAATGCCTTTTGGTGCTGAACATCTCTTGTCTTCCTTGCCCCGGTGCCATGCTGGCCTGCCTTGGAGACAGCTCAGGAAGAACTGAAATCTCTACAAATTGTAGGGTTCAAGTACTATGTCTCCAAGATGAGAAAACCACCAAGATACCTTGATACACACATACTTTATTTAGTACTCATTACCAACAGCACTGCCATGCAGAGCCTACATGTAAGAACTCAGAACTGTCTCTCATACCCTGACTTTTTTCTCCCCTCCAAATAGGATGTCTTAAATCCCAAGATGCAGAGAAAAGTTTCCCAATATTCTTATCCTAAATTTGAAGAAGTAGGAAAAAATGTTAAAATGAAGTGATGAGTTTAGACAAAAGAGTTTAAGAAAGCACCCTTTGTATAATAATGTCCTCCACCAAAATTTCTTACATTCTAATCCTGCACTAGATTATGTGGAGAGAGAGAATAAGACTTCAGAGGGACTAATGTTGTTGATCAGCTGACCTTAAAATAGGATCATTATTTTTTATTTTCCCTTATATGCTTTCCCCTACCCTTCATGAGAAAATGCACATATGGAAACAAAGTCTTTGTAATTAGGTGAAGGGAAGGCAGGGGTTAGGGGAAAAATGAGAACCAAGACCTGTCATGTAAAGATACAAGATCCCAATGATGAATGTAACTGTACTGTATACCTAAAATGTACCAATAAACTCAATGAAAGAAAAATAGGAACATTATTTTGTATTACCTGGTGGGGTTCAAAATAATCACAGATATCCTTAGGAATGTAAAAAAGAGGCAGAGGCAGTCAGACTGCTTGCATCCAAGGAGAACTCTACCTGCGGTTGCTTACCGAAAAGAAGAGTAGGAGACAGCGAAGCAATGTGTGCTGACTCTAGATCCAGGAAAGGGTAAGCCATGCATTCCTCCACCGGGATCCCAGAAAGTTACTAGATTTGTGACATCTTTAATTCAGTAATACTCATTTTGGGCTTTTGAACTAGAAAACTATATGGTGATACATTTATCACTTTTGATGATGAACTTTGCAATAAGTTGTTTCATCACAATAGAGAATTAAAGTAGAAGGGCATGAGAAAACTGAAAATGAACTGAGCACACATTAAATGCCAAAGTGATGCACTAGAGTGTTTTTAAAGAACGAAGAGGCCATGATGCATGAACCGCATGGTGTGACTTACAAGTAGCCTATTGGGCTTAAGGAGGGTAAGAACTGCAGACTAATTATGTAGTGTGTGGAATTCCACAAGGGCAAGTAAAAGCTAGGTATGCAACAATGAAATGGAAAAAAATAGGTGAAGAATGAGTATTGAAAAAAGCTAAATTCTAAGTGTTGAGCAGATAGAGACAACAGCGGAATACGTACCCTGATAAAGATTTGGAACTAGGAGATTCAGCTGTCTAAATAGACATAGAACCTAAGGGGAAAGAATTATTAAAAAAAAAATAAAGGTGTGGTTAAGTAGGTCAGGGTTTCCTGGAGCAGGTGCATCCCAGTGGGAGAAGTCACTGCTGAGCTTGGCAGAGAGGTCTCAGTAAACTGGGGACATGGCAGCGAGGGCAGCTGCAAGGTTGAGGAAGAGGTTTGGGATAGAAAAAAAAAAACAGGAGGCAGGACAGCAGCAAAGTGGAGACATTTGCACAATTTTTATATTCTCTTTTTATAAATGCTTTTAGAAAAGCTTTCATAAAACTGCTTCAGGGCACAAGTCTACCTCACAAGAATTTCTATTTGAAATTACATCGTATAATTTGTAAAGAGCTAGAGAGGATGAGTGTGATACCATGCTGCTCACCACAATTAATGCAGTAGTAAAAAGAAGGTACTTCAGTATCACTAAATTGAGTAACCAAAGGAACTTTCAAGATAAATAGATCTTGTACAAGTCCCTGCTGTAAACCTGCTGCTTAATCTTTTTTGGTGTATCCAATTTATGAGTCATATTTTCAAAGAAAAAGGGTTTCCAAGAAATACGGATAAATATGTTTTTCTTGGAGGAGCATAGCTTCAGTGAATGGGCCTTGGAAATTTACAGAACGAATCTGTAGTCCATCATATTCCTGTGCACACAAAAACCAAGCTCGCCAGCTGTCTAATATGGCACAGATGGGTAGGCGAGGCGTTTGGCTGGGGTTTTCTTGCAAACATAAGAGATAGCAGTACCCAAAGCTAACTTCTGAAGGCAGTGGCCTTCCAGCTGGAGACACGCACCGAGCTAGCAAAGTGTGACAGCGCTAACTGCCACCGGCACCCTAGGACCTGCTGCTTGGCATCTGGAGGGCAGAGGAGCCCCTCGGGGCACAGCAGAGCAGCTGTCACAAGCTGCAGCTCCCTGACCCTGCGCCATGGCCTAGATAAGGACCTGGGCAGTGCTTCCCACTCATCCTTTGTGAAAAGTTGTGTGCCTCTCAAACGCAAAACATCGGGTGTGGGAAATTGACTGCCATGGCATGTAGCGCGTGCGCAGGGGGGCGGGGGTTGGAGGAAAAGAAAGAGAGCTAGCTACACGTCCCCACTGGGTGGTATGTGTGCATGGTTCTCTCACTCAGCTGCAAAGACAGGACAGAGATCACTGGAAGGAAAAGATGTCAGACTTCCAAACAGAAGCCGCAGTCAGGTGTTTGTGCTTGTGTGTGTGTGTGTGTGTGTGTGTGTGTGTGTGTGTGTATTCTTTTCTCCTAAAATATCTTTCAGACTAAAAGAAATACAAACATTGTATCACTCTTTAAACATTCTACAGCACTTAATATAAAGGCACAAAATGTTAACTGTACAAATGTGGGTTTCTCTTTTCTATTTGCCAAGATATTTATTTCAAACAAGAAGACTTTATTCTGACAATATGTCTGTTGCATACATTTGTTGTGATATATCTATTAATCTGTGATTTTTACATTTTCTTTCTTTTTTATGTATTTGTTGTAACTAAAATACTCTCACTTGTAGTTTTTACCTGTACAAAATATATTTTTTAAAGAAACTTCAAGTATGAAGAAACCTTAGCATCCTAGCAAAAATAAACAAAATTACAATGGTCTTGGCTTTTGGCCTCCTTCTCAACACCAAGTAGATTTTCTTTTAGAAAAGAACTTTTTTCAGAAATGTGACCTGAGGGGAAATGAAATATTTATAATTTTGAACATTCCTTGTCCTAAAGAGGTATTTCTATTTAGCCATATATTTCCTCTGCTTTGAGAATTTTCAGCTTCAATTTCTGCACATATTTCTCGTGTATCACACTCAGTACTGAAAACCAAAGCTTTCCCAGAGATATATAATGGCACATATTTCCTTGCTTTTACATTAGATATTTAGAAAAATTAGAAGTGAGATTACTTTTGATACGGTATGTTTCCAGCTGTGATCCTCTATCACAGGCTACAGAATATATGAAAAGTGAGATTAGGCAGGAAGCACAGGAAGACACAAACTGGATGCATACCAAAATGTGGCCGAATAGTGCATTGGGATTGTGATCTGTGAAACATTTTGCTGTTGGGGACAATAAACCCCTGATGATGTCCTGGGTTCTTCCACATGCAAGAGTTTTACTACTCCATTAAACACAAATTTCTTTCATATTTTGTGAATAAGAGGTGTTAATTTTTGTCATTATCAATCTGAATCCTGTTAAAATAGGGTTTGTATGTGTATATATAGATCTTATAATATTTCAAGTAAGCCAACAATAAAAAAAAAATTGAAGGAAACAGAGTAGTTCCATTTTGTCTAGTTTCTCACCATTCTGCAAAGGTCATCCAGTGGGAGTTTTAAATGAATTTTCCATGGCAGCTGTTTAGCATTATGTTTTATAAGGTGGTCACATGCTATTTAACACTACAAAATTTACCAGATTAAAAAAAACAAAAAAAAATATTCTCAATAATGTTCCAGTGGAGTGTGGATAGAAAGATATTTGAGCTGGTGTCAAGGTGAGCTAATATTTAACTTTTCTCAAACTGATTTTCAAGTTGTAGTGCAGGTTAACTGACCTGTGTATTAGAAAATATCAGAGAGGACCTAAAAATACATGATGAATTATAATAATTCTGAAAGAAGCATGTGACTACAAATATGATAAGGAGAAAATTATAAAGTCAAACTGCAATTTCTCAATAAAGAACCTAAAATGTAAATTGCACCTCAGATTATTGATTTTATACTTCTCATTTTATAGTAACATGAACCTACAATGTAAATTATACCTCAGATTATTGATTTTATACTTCTCATATTAGAATAACATGTAAGCTTTGCCTTAGATTAGAGTAGGTTAAATGACCTCATTTATAACTAATTTAGAGAAGAAACACCACGAATACTTGTTAGCTAAGTATTTTACAAAATCTAACATTTTAAGGATGTAGCCTAGTTAAAGACTTTAAAACGTATTTCCTAATGAAGACTTTTAAATAAATATTAATGTAGTTATGGTGGACATGTAAAGATAAATATGTAATTCATGAAAACTTGTTTATTTATGAAATAACTTTGGAGCACTCACTCATAATTCATTAGTAAGCTGCTGATGAAGGTGATCTAGTAGTGGTGGATGGAAAGCTGAAATAGCACCGAGCCATTAGCTCTGCCTCAAACATTTCACTTAGAAAATATATCAAATGTTTAGGAAAATAAAACAAGAAGTAGGAAAGGAAACATCACCAGGTATTTCAGTTAATGCATGGGAAAGAGACCTAAGAGATACAGATGCTTGAAGAGAAAGAAACTATGTACAATGCTCAGATGTTTATATGATGAGAAAGTTTGACCTTTATGGGAGATGAACACCACAATCTTCTGCTTTGAGAAGCTGCTTCTACAGATACCGGGCACTGCTTTTTAGAGGAGATAGGAAATCACACAGCCAGGGAATGTACAGAAATGCCATCTCTCAATTTCTAACCCAAGAAATAGAAATAAATTTAATTTGAACGCATTTGAGGTTGTAGAAAATTGTTAGATTTTATGGGTGGATTAATTAGAAAAATAAACAATCAAGACAAGTGTAAATCACCGAGAGAAGCACAAATTAAAACTGAATGAAAATAAGGATTGCCCTTCACAATTTATGTCATTTAGGAAAAGGATTTCTGTGATTTAACCCTTTTTTTCATTTCTAAAATGCTTATGCTAACCTTTTCTTTTCTGTCATACCTACTGGAATATTTAAATCTGTGTACAATATTGTATTTGTCAGTACATCTGTGAAAATGAAACAACACAGAGAGTGACCTTTGGCTTCCACAAGCTGTGTTACACCTGTTACAATCACAAACACCAAACATACCCAAATAACTAGAATAAGAGGGAATCGGTAATAAATCTGAATATTACAGTGTTCAGACATTTAAAAGTCCTTTTGAATCTAAAGTTTTGATTTACTGTGAATCATACCATATTGATTTTGCTCATTTTCTCTTGAGGATTATTCTCAAAAACTGTGTTCTTGTGAAGTATTTTAGGTTATTGTTTTAAAAGTAAAGTCTAAAGACTGAAACTGTATCTTTGGTTTGCTGTGCACACAATGGTTTGATTATACTGAATGTGTTTGTTGAGAAGTTTCATGGCTGACATTTATGAGAAAATTTATCCTTTGATCTCCAAAAGCCACACAGTATAATTCATTGTTATTAGATATGGGATTTTTGTAACATATTATAGCTTCTTCATTGGCATCTAGCATTATGTAACATATTAATTTCATATTAATGAAGATTACTGAAGTAAGGCTACATGTATAGCATCTGATTATGAAAAACTGAGAAATCAAAGTATGTAGGAAAGAATTATATATACAGAGAACATATAATAAAATAGATTTCCCTGGAAGATAAATTTTTGAATAGTACTGTAAAAGCACAGATTTACAGATTGCTAGCTATTTGTTACTAAAAGATTTTGGAGTGCCTAACTCATTGAATGTTCTAAACCAAATTTTCAATACTACTATTTAAAAATATAGGACAAGAAACAATCTGTGGTCCAAAAAACCATGTCTCTAATGGTTATTCATTTAATAAATATTCATTGAGCTTCTTTGACCTTTTTAAAAAATATGCAAAGTAAAATCTAGTTTTATTTTTATTTTCTTTTAAATAAGAACGTTCTACAGATAGGGACTTTCAGTTACTTTGACCTTTTTACTTTGTAATAATTTTAGACTTGTGAGAAAAAGTTCAGTACTAGTACCGAGACCTCAATTATCACCTTCAGCCAGCTTCCCCTGTTGTTATCGTCTTATATGACCACAGCACAATAATGAAAACTAAAAGATCAACATTTTGGTACACTGTTATTAACTAAAGATTTTATTAAGATTTCATCAATTTTCCACTAATATGCTCAGATCCTTCTGTTCCAGCATTGAATCCAGGACTCCATATGACATGTAACTGTGTCTTTTTAGTCTCCCACCACCTGCCGCAACCCTAACTTTTCTAGTTTTTCATGACTTTGACATTTTTGAAGATTTTTTTCAAATTTTGTTGAGTGTCTGTCTACTGGATTTTTCCAATTACATTAAATAATGTACTTTTAGCAAGAGTCTCAAGCAGTGATGAAGTTTCTCAGGGGCATCCAACCAAGGTGCTTGGAGCCACTTGCAACTCCTGGGTATGTTCAGATTGCACGGATGGTGCAACTGATGTCTCTTTCTCCACTGAGTGAGGAGCAGTTTATACCAGTCAACTAGTTGCAGTCCTTGTACTCAGAGTTTCTGTGATCTTAAAGAAGAGGAGAATATACATAAATGTAGCACATACGGAGCTTAATAGAGAAATTACTATTGCTTAACTCTTTAATAGGAATATCGAACAATATGGTACAATCAGATAAAAGAAAAGAATCAGTCAAATTAAGCAGGGCAAGAGAAAGATTAGAGAGTGTATTAGAGCCATACTAGTTAGGACAGGTAAAGGCACAGATGTGCTGGCCACCTGAAAGCAGTTCAGCATGCTTAAAATACAGATTACCTGCTGAAGTTGTCAGCAGATAGATCAAGTTATTATATGCTTTTATGAAATGTCAATGTTCTATATATACTTCCCATTTCAGATTTTTAAAAAATATAAAATTTTAAAGCATGATTGTAAATACCTTGAAGAACTACCTCAGGGTTCTATCTTCTTATTCTCTGCTAAACCCCTTCATGAATGCCAAACTTTGCTCCAGTGAGAGCCAGTACTTGTAGAACAAAAACCTATTGTGTTGTTCAGATTTCCACTACTGGGACAAAATACCTGACAGGATTAACGTGAGGGGAAAAAGGTTTATTTTGGCTCCTGGTTTCAGAGGTTTCAATCTATGGTGGCCTAGCTCCAAAGCAGAAATAAAGCTCCTCAAACTATGACAGGGGGAACCAAGTCTGAGAGAAGAGCTTACTAGGACAGATCAAGACCTAGATGTGTTCCTCGAGGTCGTTCTTCCACAAGCAACTTCCTCCATCTTTCCTAACTCCTAATATTCCATTCTGCTGTGAATTTATCAAAGGTTACCCTTGGACGAAGTCAGTGTTCTTGCAATGTAATCACCACTCCAGGCGTCTTTTAACTTCATCAAATTGACAGTCAAAATTAACCAGCAAATCCACTATATGTTTCCAAGCTTCTGTACTATTACTTTAGCCTCTGACATTACTCTTTTCTGTCTGGAAAAAAATCCACTTATTTAATGAAGTGTAGAACAAATAAAAATTTATCCATGATAACACTTCTTCCTTGGGCTACATTATAACTTTTTTATCATGCCTGTGTCTGAACATTCATTGCAGAATGATTTTTTTGTTTATTTGTCTGCCCAACAGAATGAGAGACTTCACTTTAGGAATATTGCCCATTTATATGTCTTTCATTCTCACTTTTTATCTCAGTGATTAGCTGGTGGCCAGAGTCCAATAAGTGACTGCTGAATGAACAAATGAATAAACAAATGTTCATTTTAATAATACTTGGAATTCTCCAATTGAACCAGTTATTTTTAGTCATTATTCTAAAAGTTAATAAAAGGATTCAGTTCAAGGGCATTATTCATGTTATCACTGCAGATAGAATCAGCATCATGGGAGAAATTAATGCATCTTCTAATTTCCTGTCATAAATATTCAGTGACATTTGGTGAGATTGCAAGTGTTTTTTTAGTTGCCCTTTTAGTTTATACGTTAAAATTGAACTTTATAATTATAATAAAATAAATATGCAATAAGTTATTACTGAGGTTGATACATAGTTAAAGGGAAGGAAATGCAAAATTATTTTTATAGATTTCCTTAATTTTTTCTCTATTTGAAGATAATGATCATCATTAAAATTAAGGATCTAAACACTTTTCAAATGATGAATGGGGTAATTTTTCTCTTACCAAACTTGAGAAAGATGTTACTTTGTGAGCTGTAAGGTTATGTGGATATAAGCAGTAGTTCATTAGACACATGATACTGATCTAAATAGAAGTTTTAGTGAAGTGTTTACTTTGGTCAGTTTCTGGAAATTTCTCTTCATATTAAACAAACCAAATTGTTCTGTTTTTTGCTGACGCCTCACAAATATTTGGAGAAGTGGAGTTTGAATTCATGTCAATAATTCTGTCTAGCAGCCTGATATCACCGCATATCGGAGACCTGAACTCCAAGGCAGGGAGAAATCGCTGTCATTGTCTTACATCACTGCCGAGTCTATCTTGCTTTGTTCATAAAATATAGCATCCTGGGTCTTATACTGAATCAGCAAGCCAAGAAATTAGTGAGATGTTTAGAAAATTATTAGAACCATACCTTGCTTTTACTAAACTGATGTCAATAACCTATCTTAAGTGTTTTGGTGTTGATTTTTCTTGCAGGCAAAGGTAAATTAATAAAAAGGAGACCGAATGAGTCGGTGTCAAGGACAAATAGTTGCAGTGGCAACAATGCTTATATCAGAATAAACAGTAAGACAGGGAAATCATTGTGGGGGTATGACAGACGAGATAAGTACAAATCTTTACACACTCAGAGAATTTCATCTATTTATTTATTCGGAGGGGGGGCACGGGGATCAATTTCAGGACCTTGAGCTTGCCAGGAAGGCAGGGCACCACTGAGCTACAACCCTGGCCCAATAAAGCATCTTTTTAAAGACTACAAACAAAACATTCTCAGACTTGCAAAATCAGAGATAGATAAAAGGAACAGGAGAGTGATCACACAGCATAGATCCTGAAAGTGAAGTTAAAATAGTGTCATATAAATCATGAAACACTGGAGAGAAGCTATGCAAAAGGCAGCAGAAGTTCTGAGCTGTCCATTGTTTTGGAGCTCTTAGGCAGAGGATGAATATCCAGACCACCTGTGTGCAGTTTCCCATCCACATGTTGCTGGTGCATCAGCAAAGCCTCAGAAAGCTAATTCTAAATAATGAAAAAGAAAACAAAATAAAAAAAAAAGATAAGCAAGTACCATGCTGTTTTTATCACAGTGGCTTTGTAATATAGTTTCAAATTGGGAATTGTTATACCCGCTGCCATGTGTCTGTTGCCTAGGATCGCTTTTGCTATTCTAGGTCTCTTCTGGTTCCAAATGAATTTTTGGGTTCTTTTTTTCTAGTTCTGTGAAATATAGTGTTGGAATTTCAGTTTGCATTGCATTGAATCTGTATAGCAGTTTTGGCAGTATGGCCATTTTCACTATGTTGATTCTTCCTACCCAGGAGCAGGGGATATCTTTCCATTTTCTTATATCCTCTTCAATCTCTTTTTTCAGAGTGCTGTAGTTTTCAGTGTAGAATTCTTTTGCTTCTTTTCTTAGACTGATTCCTAGATACTTCATTTTTTTGATGCTATTGTGAAAGGGATTGTTTCCTTAATTTCTCTCTCAGTGAGTCTGTCATTTGTGTACAAGAAGGCTATTGATTTTTGGGTGTTGACCTTGTATCCAGCTACTCTGCTGAAAGTGTCACTTAAGTCTAGAAGTCTTTTGGTGCAGTGTTTTGGGTCTTCAATGTAGAGTACTATATCATCAGCAAATAATGGTAGTTTAACTTTTTTCTTTCCTGTCTTTATTGCTTTAATTTCTTTCTCTTGTCTAATTGTTCTGGCTAATGTTTCCAGAGCTATAGCAAAGAGGAGTGGTGATAGTGGGCATCCTTGTCTTGTTCCTGATTTTAACATAAAGGTTTTCAGTTTTTGGCCATTTAATATGATGTTGCCTGTTGGTTTTTCATAGATAGCCTTTATTAAAAGTCCAGCTGATGGAACATTCTTAAAAAAAACTGTCCTGAATACTTCAAAATTGTCCATATTATAAAAGAGTATTATATATTAAAATATATTAATGAAATATCTCTTTTGAATTAAAAAAAAAAAGATAAGTGACGACAGATACTTAGGGGAAATAATATAAACCTGAGTTGAAGACACGATGTGGAATCAAAAGGGAGCAGACTCAGCAGGGTTACAGCTTCTTTAAGAGTGTGTATTTTGATGGCCATAAACAGAGCACTTTATGATAGTTTGACTGTTAGTATAGAGACAGTGTTCAAGAAGCACAACGAAGGAAAGAGAAGAGGAAGCAATTCAAGATTTTGAAAATAATTTAGTTGCACAAGATAAAGGTTTTTATAGTGCCTTTTGATACAAAATGAAACTTGAATGGTAAATTGCTGGGAAGGGAAAATAGAATATAACCGTGGTGAAAGATATAGAAGATCCTAGGTATTAAGGTGCAGGTATAGGTGTATATAAATTTTCCATCTATGCTAGAATCCCCCAAGTTTATGATAAATTCTGCCAAATGATATATCTCAGGCTCATCTCGTAAGCCAGTTTTGTAGACCACACACTTTTAATGAAAGAGGCCACAGAGTGATCTTGCCTATGTTATGCCAAATAAGGTCAAAAGAACCTAGCACATGGCTTCTCTTCTATGAGAAATCCAAAGTATATTAAAAAAAAAGAAGAGCAAAATAAAAGATAGGTTAAAAGAAACAGGGAGACAGATCTTTGGCAAATGGGAAGGGGACCAAGAGCTAGAAGGAGGACCAAAGGTGGGAAAGGGAAAAAGGACATAAGACAGAATTATGATTTGCTACATACATATATCAAATACTCACAATTAAAGTAATCACTATGTATCACAGGCAAATGCTAACAGATGAATAAATGACTTAAAAAGTAAAGCATTTCAAATAATATTTTTGCTTAAAACAGTAAACTAGGATTTTGAAATTCCAACAGAGAAATTCACACATAACAGCCAGACTAAAAGTAGACTAATTTCATCCACCTAAAAATAGAAACAAGAAATGATTTGTTTCCTAATTTAATTCTAAGTCTATTTCAGAGCTTAAAATTAGACTGAAAATGTCAAAGTATAAATAAAACATTGCATTTTTAATTTACCAAAAAAATAGAAACAGGGCATATTTATGGAACAATACAATGATAAGTAATTTTCATAATAATATGCATAAATAATAAAGTATTTAAAGACTAATTACATCAATTTATGACTGAATGCTTCAAAGAGATTGTATTTTGCTATTATTGACTATGTCCACCCTTCTGTGGAAAATCTGTAACAGAAATAATTTGAAATGTGACTAATTTCAAACAAAATAAAGCTTCTACTTTTGCAATGCATATTTTTATCTATTGAAATATTTCCTTGTCAGCTTTTTCACTGATTGGTTTCTATCTCACTTGTTCCTTCTTTAGGATGTTCCCTCACTGGGATAACTGTGTTCTTATAGCATATCATGAAAACAGAATAAAAGCAGAAAAGAATGGGTCATTGACGGAGATGGTTAGTACTTACTAAATGCTTCTTTTTGGTACCAGGGATTGAATGCTGGTCCTTGTGCTTGCGAGGCAGGTGGTGGAACCACTAAGCTAAATCCCTGGCCCTACTGAATACTTCTTAAGTACTAACATGTCTGCCTTTTATAATTCCTTTTCCCATTTTGCAGACAGGGAACTGACACTTAGAAAGAGTAAGTAATTTTCCCAAAGTCCACTGATAATTGATGAAGTCAGGACTCAGCCAAGTACACCTGACCAGAAATACTGAGTTCTTTATCACAGTGGGTTCAAGAAATTAATCTGTGAAGCCCTTTATCACTTCCCAGGCTTGTATCTGAAATATAAAACCATAAAGGTTTTTGTGAATATGCCAGACATATTTGATCCTACAAAAATAAGATGTATTGTAGAGTTTCTGAATTGCAAAATATTACTTGGATTGAAGATTATCACCAGAAATATTTCTCAATTATGTAACACAAAGTTATATAAATATTTCTTAGGATTTACATAATTTAAATAACACATTGAAATCTACAGACTAAAGTTCTGCCTAATATACAGGATAGTTCTAAATTTTCAGTGATCTTCACAAAGATAGCTTCATGGGATCAATGCTTTGTCTCTAGTTTCTCCCAAAGTATCCTGAACCCTCTTAGACCTCCCATATAACACTGCTTAGCTAGAAATCCTGGGTAATATTGAAGTATGCTAAAACAGTTTCTGTAATTATTGTTTGGTGAACTTTTGCCTGCCAAATCTGAATCCTACTATTGCTCTTTGCATCTTGCTACAAGGTGAAGTCCCATATTGCTCCCTCTTGAAGTATTTGTTTTGAGCCAGTTCCCTCTACTTGACAAATATAAGAAATTTTATCCTATACTAAGTTAATTTTCAGCATCTACTGATAAAATGAAAGTGGCTGCAGAATGATCAAGCAGAGAGCTAAATTTATTTTCTGAGGTTTGGAAACTTGCCACACTCCATGTTGGGACTAAATCTACCAATTTTCTATAATCTAATGATACCCTCTAAGATCTGTGATGTACTAGATTGACCAGTTTTCCTCTTATCTTGGACATTCCAGTAGACTTTCAAAGTTTACAACCTCTCTGATTTGTCATTCTGTGTCCTGAGATTTGAGCACAATTCTGTTTGTCTTCCTTAACAAATACTGACCTGCCACCCCTCATGATCTTTGTTATAAAGAATGAAGCCTCTTCTCTTTTGGAGCATGGCTTTTCTCAGTCTGGCTGAAACTACATTTCCCAATTTGCAGCTCTGTTCTGCACCTGCATGAGAATGACTTTGCTTGTATTTTAACCTCATATGCCTTGGTTTATTAGCAAATATGGGAAGTCCTTTCCTGTAATTTGAAATATTTGAATATAAGGCCCAACTAACTGCTCAGAATTCTCTAACTTCCCAAAGACAGAGATTTATTGTAGCAAGCATTGTGTGTGTGTACCTGTGGTTGTGGAGTAGAGAGGAAAGGTAAATAAGAAAGAGAGACCACACAATTTAGGACTTCACTCCATTTCTTTTGTAAATGGGATCTAGATTTCCAAGGATATACTACAAACAGCTCCATCTTCTCAGGTTCCCCAAATGCCAACTCTCTGAGATGTGTTTCAAAATTTCTACAAATTAACCTCATGCATTATTAAAAGAGAAAATTCCATGTAGCTATAAATGTGGCTGCGGTTTATAATGAAATCATACTTCAAATAATTTAAGCAACTCTCAGTGATATTTATCTTTTAAAATAACTGAAGAAAACTGTACTTTAAATACCCATGGTAGTGTTGATGTCCCTCTCATCTTGAAACCATTTTATGCTGCAAAATTTCCCTATTAAATAATAACCATATGTGACTCCAACTATCACCATCCCCAAAAGTCCCTTTACTATACTGTTCTTCCAAACCAAATCCACATGTACTAGGTAATATGCTAATATATCAATACCACACTTTTTGGCATGCAATCCATTGTGAACTTGATTGGATCAAAAGTCTGCTAGTGTGATGTTTGAATTCCGGAAGTGATATTTTCTCCAGCGCATTAATTCATTGATGTCCACAACTGAATGTTCTGTGACAGGGTCTGGTTGGACAAGGGCCACTGGGGGAGTGTCTTTGAAGGTTTTATTTCTCATTTATGTTCCTTTCCTGCACTATGTTTCTAAGATACCATGAAATGAGCAGCTTGCTTCAACACACTTATCTACCATGATAGTTCTGCCTTGGTGACATGCAGCAATGGACTGAACCCTCTGAAACTTTTAGAAATTTGTGTGTACTGGGCATTTTGTCCCAGCAATATAAAAAACTAACCAAAATGAAACATCTCATCTTTTCCTTTATACTTCATTTTCTCCAAATTCTTACAGTTTAAAGTCCCATCCCTGCCCCCTAGTCCCTGCATGCTGACAGAGTCTTCACAAGCACCTATCAATTATGTTATTATCTCTATTTACCACAAGGCGTCTGAGATTATTGTTCCTCTTCTGAGTGTATGATGCCATTTGGAGGATTAAAGTTGCTCTTCACACTCTCATTAGAAAGATATTTGTGATAATGTTCTCTCTTTTTACTATGAAATATTTTGACCTCAAGGCAGAATGTGTAAGATGCTGATGACTTATGATGAGTAGGGTCTTTCTCTTCTAAACTTGTGCCTTCCTTGGCTACCAGGTTCTGTAAAATATCCTTTCTTATCTTTCAAATCTGACAGGTTGTCCTGGGCTCTTACCCTATACTAATTCCATGTTACTTCTCTAGGAGGCTCAAAACAACTCTAAGTGACAATGTTCTGGGATAGAATAATCTTATTAAGCTTTATCATTTAATTTCTCCCTCATTAGAACTCTCCCTAATTTTCCATTCATTAAATTAATGTATTTGCAGGAGAATGGAGACAAGCACTCAGTGTACATTACAGAGAGGAGAAATAACAAATTAAAAAAGAACTCTTCTCTGTATACTTCTCATTACTAATTTTCAGAGATCTTGCTGCTATCATCCAAGTTCTTCAAGGTGGCTCATAATCCTCATAGATTGCTCTCATTTCAAAAGCTTCCTCATATTGGTCACTCATTCTTCTACCAAGTCAATCTAGAAAATATTCTGCCCATCTATCCCTTCTTTTAAAGCACATAGTTCTATTTCTCAGGACTGACTAACTTAGCTCCTAAGTGGATTAACATACCATTCCTTCTGCATCTCCCTGTACTCCATCTTGCTACACTGCCACAACCATCTTTCCTAATGCACAAGTTGGGTCATGACTTTAACCTTCTTTTGCTTTTCTTCAATAATTTCTTATCATCTTCAGGAATACCAAATCTTTCTCTTTTAACAAGATGTTCAGCAGTTATGCAAGTCAAGGTTTGGTAAGGTAAATTGATAAGGCAACATAATTACAAGCACCAGTGAGCACAGAGAAGAATATCTAAAGTTTCTAAAAATGAAGGTCTTAGAAAATACAGAGCTTTATGAGAGAAGGTCGTAGGTTTCCTTGGTTTGGACAGAATACCCTCCTGGCTGTCATTTGAGGTCCCTTGAAAAATTTCCAGAAGTTTGTGACTTGCAAGACATGCATTTTTTCCCTAAAATCCTTGTCCCCACTTCAGCTGATACAACATCAACATCCTGTTTACCGCTGTGTGAGATCTAATTATGAAAACACTGAGCTACAGACCTTTGCATTTTCCTGCAGCTTCAGCATGAATCTGAAAGATGTCTCTCTAGAGTGTGGTCCAGATTTGCTTTGTTAGTTAGTAAAGCTTTATCTCATTTGACTCTATAATTGGGGCATTCTTGACATTCTCCTGTACTCCTTTGAAGAAATTACCTTGTCAGGGAACATCTGGGCACTGAATTTCTTTGTGAAGTACATACCTCCGAGTCTCTTTTGTATCTTCTCCATGATATGAAATGCACTTTCATTGTTTATATAGGCTCACTCTCACATTCACACACACACACACACACACACACACACACACACACACACATTCTGTACATTGATTTTTGATGCATCAAGTGAGTATTGTTATACCAAAAGGAGCCAAGAAATTGTCCCTGATAATCCTTCTCTCTCTCTAATGAGTATATCATGGGCAAACTCCCCAGGACTACTAGGACTACTGCAGTGATTGGGACTCCTCTGAGAGGTATGAAAGACATGGAGTGTTAATCTCTATCATGTCCTCCATAAATCACTTTGTTGTTATGATAGGACAGGTGGATTATGGAGAAGGAAGTAGAACCATAGGAGGTGTGATCTGGAGGACATTGCCAGCAGCTGTCCTTTAAGTAACATGATTGATTCATTGGTGGTCATTTCTGACACATGACTAATAAAATTAGGAGTGCATTTTTCAGTGTTCTGCTTTAGGTTTGTGCATAACAGAGCTGCTTATTTTCAGCTGGCAGGGAAGCAGCACATCGTCATCATTTTGCTTCAGAGCCACATTTGTCTAACACGATGCCATAATGACCTCTGGAGAAGATTTGATGGTGCGTGATGTCAGTTCAACGGATTAATAGCATCATAACATTTGAGCCTAAGAGGCAGGAAATAGTGTACTTATTTTTATACCATGAGGGTTACAGAATGTTTCGCTAGTCAGTATCATTATGGGAGGAGTGGTTTGCTGTTTTGTAATGTGTTATTTTTCCATCAGTAATGGCAAAGGATTCTGTCTTGATATATCATATGAATTTGAGTAATAGGAAATGGGGCACGGAATTGGCAGCCATTCTGAAGCAGCACAAACCTAGAATCAATATCTGCAGGCCAGACTTCCCGGTTCCCAGAAATAGAAGGATGGTATGATATGCATGCAAAAGTTCAAGTAGCATTTCTAGTTCTCAACTTCATGGCCATGGCAAAATTGCAACTTTTGAGTCTGTTTTTTTTTTTTATTTTTATTTTTCTAGAGCTTATTCGTGAAGGTGAGTCTGAAACCTTTTTCATTGTGCTTTATAATTACTCATATCTTAGCACTAGATTATATTCACATTAACCAGCAAATATGGCCCCTGAAGCCTATCATTAAACATTAATTGGTACACTATCAGCGTATTTAAACTACACATATTTTTGTGAGTACGAGGAAGTCTGGAATAGCACGTTGATGGTGTACTACCCAAGTTCTTCTTTTTTTTTTCATCTTCACAACTCTTTTGCATCCCCTCCTTCGCTCCAACCTCCCTGTGTTAGATACTAAGGGTTCTATCCATGATTCTCAGGAGATAATTCATCACTGAGCAACAGTTTGACAAACCTAAGGGCAAAATGTGGGTAAAATCCCACAGGAGCATGTGTTTCAGGCAAGAGACAGGACAGTGTCCTTCTAACTATCTCAGTTTAAGGGTTGAGATACTTGTCATGCTTTTTATGGCTCCCGCTGTAGAAGATATATCTTAAAAGAATGAAAACCCCAAGCCACTGACTGGAATAAAATATTTGTAAAAGACAGATTAGATAAAGGGCCATTACCCAAAATAAAACAAGGATTCCAGAGGCTCCATACTAGGGGAAAAAATTAATCTGACTGAAAACGGACCATACACCACACCAGACTGCTCACCAGAGAAGTCATGCAGATGACAATTAAGCACCTAGAAATATACTCCATGGTGTGTGAACATCAGGGAGATGCAGAGTAAAACTATCGTGATTTACCACCACCTCCCTTTGCAGTGCTCAGTGTCAGGACCTTGGACGTCAAATGCTGGAAGACAGTGGAGAAAGGTGTGGGGACTCAAACTGGTGCAGCCACTGTACAAAACCACTTGGTAATTTCTCATGAAGCTCAATGTTACTTTATGATCCAGCAGTTACCCTGCTTAGTATTTACCCAAAAGAGTTAAAATTTTAGGTTCACACAAAAACCTATACATGTGTGTTTATCACCCAAAATATGGGGAGCAATTAAAAGATTTTCAGTAGGTGAATATATAAATAAAATTTGTAAATCCAGACAATTATGAAAAGGCATGGAGAAAACTTAAAATAGTTATTATTAAGTGAAAAACACCCACCCCAAAATTGTATATGTTGTTTGATTTTAACTTGGGAAAACAAATAGTGCCGGGGTTTAGAAGGAAGGGAAGAGTGAATATGCAGAGAAGAGAGGAATTGTTAGGGTAGTGAAACTAAATTATAATTAGAGATATACATAATTACACATAATTATACAAATATACGTAATTAGAGATGTACAACATCATCTATTTGTCCAGACACATAGGATGTACCACCCCAAGAGTGAACTTTGACATCAGCTAGATCTGGGGCTATCACCACAGTTTCTATGTTGTAGTTTCCACTATAACAAATGTACCACTCTGATGGGGGCGTGCATCACAGAGAGGCTAGGCACGAGTGGGACAAGCAGTAAATGAGGTGTTCTGTGTCTTACCCAAGATTTGACTATGAACCTGAAAGTGCTTCTAAAGTACACTTAAAATAAGTGCCAATAGCTATCATAAGATATAGAGAAAAACAAACTGTACTGAGGTATTTGAGGATTTTTGCCTCTCTGAAGATTGGAAATGTGGAATGAGAGGAAAGGGGACTACATATAGGCAAATGACCCTTTTAAAGAATGAGGCCTTGTCTATTAATAATCATTCTGCGATTAATGTCCTTAGAACATAAACAATTCTATCAATCATTCCTTTTCCCTGAGGAATGGTGTAGAGAGATAGAACAATAAACTAGCACTTTCTTCCTATAAAATATTTCACAGGGTAATACAAATAAAAATTTCCAAATAGAAAGCTACAGAAAATTGGTTAAAGTAGTATCAGTAATAGAAATTTATAGACTGATATTATGGGGTTATGTTGACTATGCTTTGATTAAGTTTTTGGGCAAGTTTTAAATAGACACAATTAATTTTATTCAGTACTTTTCTCTTTCTAGATTATGTTTCTAGCTTTCCTCATAAAAACCTCTGAGATTTAGATATTGTTTTCTCAATTTAATAGATAAAGTTATTGAGCTCAGACAAAATTAAGTACCTTATCTAGAGATCTGAGCTATAGTTTGACTTAGAAAAGAGAAGGAATGTAAATGGAATCAGTATTTAATATGCCAAATGACTCCATAATATTGACAAATACAAGGTCAAAACATATATATTCTCAGCAGGAAGGGCCTTGGGTGGAAGAAAAGTTGGGATTGTCAGAAAGATTTATTAAGATATAGGATAGGTAGTGGATCGTATATTTGGATGAGAGTACAAATAACTACTTAATTATTTTAAGGTAAAATAAATGATTGAAGTATATCATTTTATTTATATGAAATTCTATTTACAGCTTCTTTAATATTTCCTGTTTATTTTTATTTGCTTTACTCATAGGTACAGCCAGAGCCTTGAAGAATACAGAAGGAAATAAAATCAGTTTTTTTTTTTCCACAGATGGGAAGGGTTGACTGAAGAATGGAATTAAATTTGAAGCATTTTGTTCTTTTTCAATCAAGTGGCAACTTTGATGATGATAGTGTTTGGACTTTCTTCTGCCCACTCTCTATTTTTCCTTGAAAATCTAGTCTCTAAGTGGAAATTTCAAGGAAGCAATGCATTTTTTTTTTTTTTTGAGAATAAGAGTGCACTGGGTTTTAGCAAATGTGCCTATGTTTTACAGTAAGAAAGAGAACATTTACAAGGGTAATAGAATTCAGATCAGGACAAGAAGAAATGAAAAATGTTTCTTTGGCATTGTCAATATAGGCTCTCAGAAAACATCAGACAAAAATCCATTTAGATTGCAAAGCCCATAAGAGTTCTCTGGGAGAGCTATTTAGTCATGTTCACTGATGAAACTAGAGAAATTAATAATGCAGTCTTTTTATGATCTCAGAAAGAACTTTTCTTCCTTCATTTCTTCAATTCCTTCACTGGATAGCCCTGTGGCATCTTATCAGCTACATATTATTTTGCACACGGAAATGCAGGGACTCTTTCTTAACAATGTATCAAACAATGACTGTGCCCTTGTTGGCCCAGAATTTGAAAATGTCAGAGCTTTCTATTTATAAGAGAACCTTGAAATCTTTTACAGACTGCTAATTACAAATACACTGAACTTATTGCCATAATTTTTCTTTAGATGCATAGCAAGTAGTTGTTGTAGCGCTTCTTTTTGCTTTGAGGTCATGCATCATTGAGAAATTAACTTAGCAGAAAAATTACCATTTATTTAACAAACTTACTAAGTATTTTTAGGTTTCACATCTGATACCAAAGGTGTTTAAGACATTTTTTCTTTGTAAAATTAGCACAAGGAACTATTTTTTAGGGTTGTTAGGCAGCGACCACATGGTTTTAACGGGTAATAACTTCACACAATTGATGTAAATACAAACTATTACATATTTTATAAATACAAATTGGTAATTTGAAACTACAAAATGATTAGTCTTTCCCAAATGCCACATCCTATAGCTCAGATTCATGAAAAAAAGGTCTGTTTTACCCACCAAATGACTGTAAAGGGATTATTTACTGGAGTATATTGGGAAATATGAATCCAAACAATTTGCTAAAGCAAATTGCTTTAATTGATTAGTTCATTCACTTTATTCTTTTTACTCATGCTGAAATAATAATGCAGAAATAGACAGACGTCATTATGGACACCAGAGATATTTACAATATTTCAGTTGAGGGGAAAGATAACACATATGATACTTAAATGGTTTTCTGAAGATATATTATTTACAAATAAAAGATGCTTTAGGATGTGGCATTAGGTGTAAAGGGGACATTCTGGTTTTCACTTCCCGTGTTGCTGTGCACATCAGATCCTAGTCGTTCATAGGGAGTCCTGTGTCTGCACACTGTCTCTTTACTGAGTGCCAAGTGGGAGCTGGGTTTCAAGCAAATCATGTACCTCTCTCTCCAATCTCAGACACATCCTGCAGCCATTAGGTGACTGGCAAAGGTGACAGTGAGCCAGATCTTGCGGGCTCACATGACCAACTTGGATGCAACTCAGGCTCCCTGCTGGCTCAGGCCATTGCCATCGTGTGCTAAGACATATGCTTCACTTCTATACTCTATTTTTCTATCTTCATTTTTTCTCTAGAGTACTCGCTCAATCAACCATGTGGAACAAACATATATTTCAAGCTTTGCCCTAGGGAATCCACACTGAAGCAATGTATTTAATCAATTACTATGCAAATAAAATAAAATTTATCCCCAGATTCTGTTTTGGAATCCATGTAATGTTTCTTTCTTGAGAAGAATTGGCTTTAATCAGATCTACATATAAAACTGGATTGTTTCTCCTGAATTGGTTGTTATTAAAGCAATGTCATTGTACACTCATTTTGTGCTTTAACATTGTTTTCATCTACTTATAGAGTATGGAATGCTTAGTATATACACCTACTTACCATATATTTGAAATGACATTGTCATAGAAGAAAAAAAAACAAAAGGTATTTCATTTTTGCAAGAGGGCCAGAATACGTTTCTATTCTTGAAAATAATTAAAATAACATCATGTATAAAATCATGATGATGCTACCAAAAATAAATTTCCTTCACTTAAGCTCTGATTTTTTAACCTATCATTGATCACAAATATTACTCTCCTCAAGCCAGAAGTCTACAAACCATAAAATAGACTATCCTTTGAATGTAAAGGAATAAAGTCTACAACAGAAAATTCTTCATCTATTTTCAAATTGAGCTTTTCAGTGATATTGAAGCAATCACACAACTGTGCTATTAAGACTTTTATTATTAAAAGTAGAAATTTGGGAACAGGCTAGATTCATTTTTGAGTCTGTACCTCATCAAGGGTATTTTTCTGAGTTCCCAACTTTGGCCATCTTTAAAGAACGGCCTTGGGAAACCAGTAGTAAAAAGGTGCGGAGTTCAATCATCCAGAAGGTCAGGGAACTCAAGCTAGGCCTTGCATCCAGAGTCTCTGTCATGGGGTTCTGCCATCAGCCAGCTGAGATCAGGGATCTTGGTTCTACACATGGCTATGCATGTTGTATATTATGACAGCAGAGATATAGTCTGAAAGAGGCTATTAAAATCCTCTTCTTTTTCTTTCTTTTCTTCATTCCACTCTGCAAATTCTCTTTCCTGTCCTCTTTCTCCAACTCAGTTTCTTGCACCACCATATTATCCCTCATTTCCCTTCCTATTTCTGCTCCTACCCTAACTCAGATTTCTTCTTTTATCATTTTTTTCTCTTCTCTTTATGTTCTTTTCTTCTGTCATTCAATCTCATACAGGGGTCAGTGGTTTCAAGGGAAAGTGTGCACCTATTACTCTTAAGGGGATATATTCTTGTCCTTGTACTTCTACTCTGCCTATCCCTTTCAAATTCAACAATTTCCTGATTATTGTGTGGTCATTCTATGTCCTCTGGCTTCACTTGAAACCTTCTCCAGTTCTTTTATTTATCTACTCCTCTCATCCTAGCTCTGTCTGAGTCCTGATCCTAAAGGGTAAATATACTATGTAGAAAAGTTTGGTCACTGCAGACATGTTTTGGACTGCTTCTTGATTTCAATTTAATTCACATGCTTTAAGGGTGACTGACTAGTGACTCCCACAAGTGGTCAGTTTCCAAGTTGTGCTTGATCATATTGTGTTGCTGATTGTATCAGTTGGGATAAAGGATTGTGGTTGATTTGATGAGCTGTTTTCTCTGATGTTATGAAGATGAGAATGTCTGTGAATCATTAGAGACACAGAAGCTAGGGCGCAACTACATCAGGAAGATTTGGGTGATAACCCAGAGATTAAACCAAGGAAAGCACTACAACAAAATTAAAAATGAGAAAACGCTTAAGCGAGAAATAAAACAGACTTCCAGTTCACCAATGGCAAACAGTAGGGTAAATGATGATGAAAAGGCTGATAGTGAACCACCAGGACACCCTGAACTCAAAGCACAGGAAGTAACAAAACAGAACAATCAGGCTCTAGAAAAATTCAAAACAGAAATAATTTCCCAAATAACCTTAGAGATGGTGAGCAAAATGAAAGTCATGATTCAAGAATCTAGAAAAGAAACTGACAAAAAAAACAAAAGATGAGCTCAGGACCATGATAGAAGCCATGAAGGCCCAGCATAAGAAAGAAATGGAAATAATAAATGACAAAATATGAAAGAAATGGAATCCATTAAACAGATTCAAACAGATATCCAGGAGATTAAACACTCCACTGAAAGTATATGCAACAGAGTAAGAGAATGCAAAAATAGACTCTCAGATATAGAAGATAAGATTGGAGTCAGTGACCATGAAAAGAGAGGTCTCTTAAAAACAGTAAGGAATCATGAGAAATTGATCCAACACCTCCTAGATGATGCAAAGAAGAATAACATAAGACAGAGGAATACATGGAGCAGCAGGAGAAAATACAAATGCTTAAAAAAAAAGCTGTTCACAGAATTAATGACAGAAAATTTCCCAAACAGAGGGAAATAATTTGACATTCAGATAACTGAGGCATATAGGACCCCAACTAGCTACAATAAAAAAAAAATCTACACCTTGACATATAATAATCAAGATCCCAGAAACCCAACAGAAGAACAAAATACTACAAGCAGTAAGAGAAAAGAAACAAATCACATACAAAGGAAAGCCCATCAGAATCACAGAAAACTTTTCAACAAAAATCCTTACGGCAAGGAGAGCCTGGAGTGAGATATTTCAATTACTAAAAGAGAACAACCTCCAACCTAGACTGATGTATCCTGCAAAACTCTCTTTCAAAATGGATGGGGAAATAAGACACTTCCATGACAAAGAACATCTGAGAAACTATATGAATACCAATTGAGCACTACAAGCAATTCTAAATAATATCCCAGAAAAATACAATGAAGGTAACAACACCATGAGGCCCAACACAGCAAATCAGATAGGCAAGGCAAAATACTAAACGGAGAAGGTGAAAAAGTAAAAAAAAAAAGTCAGCAAAAGGCCAATAACATGGCAGTAATCAGTCAGTACATGTCAGTTATAACCATCAATGCCAATGGCTTCAACTCACCCATCAAGAGAAATAGACTGACAGAATGGATTAAGAAGCAAAATCCAACACTATGTTTCTTGTATACAAGAAACACACCTAGTGCAAAAAGAAACCCATAGACTGAAAGTGAAAGGATGGAAAACAATTCTCCATGCGACAGGAACCCCCCCCAAAAAAAAGCAGTTGTAGCAATCTTATTCACAGACAAAGTAAATTTCAAACCAAAACTGATTAAAAGAGACAAAGAAGGCCAGTACATCCTTGTAAAGGGAACAATGCAAGAGGAAGAGATGACAATCATAAACATATATGCACCAAATACTAATACCCCCAACTATATAAGATCCCAGTAATAAATGTAACTGTACTGTCCACCTAGAATGTACTAATAAATTAAATTTTAAAAAATGAAATATTAAGAAACATGAAAAACCAAATAATCACTAATATAATTGTAGTGGGGCATCTAAATACCCCACTTGCACAAATACACAGCTCACCTAGGCCAAAGGTCAACAATGAAATACTAGAATTTAACCAAGCTTTTGAAAGCATGGACTTAATAGACATTTATAGAGTGTTCCACCCCACAAAATCAGAATATACATTCTTTTCAGCTGTACATGGGTCATTCTCCAAGATAGATCACATACTAGCTCACAGAACAGGTTTGAATAAATGCAAAAGAATTGAAATTATTCCCTGTATATTATCAGACAATAGTGCATTCAAGCTGGAGACCAATAGCACAAGAAACCATAGGAACTTCACAAGCACAGGGAAATTGAACAACACTCTCCTGAATGATCAATGAATCACAGAGGAAATTAAGGAAGAAATAAGACAGATTTACAAATAAATGAAAATGCCAATACAACATACAGGAATCTATGGGACATAATGAAAGTGGTTCTACATGGAAAATTCATAGCACTGAATGCCTCACTAGGAAAACAGAGTGAGCTTAAATAAACAACCTAATGATGAATATTAGACTCCTAGAAAAACAAAAGCAAGAAAAACCCAAAGCTCGAATAAGAGAAGAAATTATAAAGATAAGAGCAGAAATCAATGCAATGGAAACTAAAAAAAAAAAAAATCATAAATAAATTGAAGAGTTGGTTTTTTAAAAGAATAAATAAAATTGATTAACCCTTAGCTAACTTTATCAAAAAAAGGAAAGAAAAGGCTCAGATCCATCCAATTAGGAATGAAAAAGGTGAAGTCACAACAGATCCAAAAGAAATCCAGAGGATAATCAATACCTACTCAGAGAACCTGTACTCTAACAAAATGGAAAACACAGAAGAAATGGACAGATTTCTAGATACTTATGAATTAACAAAGTTGAACAAAGAAGACAAAAACATTTATTTGTTTGTTTGTTTTTGATACCGGGGATTAAACCCAGGTCCTTGTGCTTGCAAGGCAGGCCACTGAACCAATGAGCTAAATCCCTGGCCCTGATAAAAACATTTTAAACACTCCAATTACAATCAATGAAATTGAAAATGTAATTAAAAATTTCCCAACAAAGAAAAGCCCAGGTCCTGCTGGATTCAAAGTTGAATTTTACAAGACATTTAGTGAAGAACTACTGCCATTACTTTTCAAACTTTTCAATGAAATTGAAAGGGAAGCAATACTTCTAAACTCATTCCTGGAACCAAGAATCACATTGATTCCCAAACCAGGGAAAGCCCCAACTAAAAAAGAGAACTACAGGCCAATCTTCTCAATGAATATAGATGCAAAAATCCTTAATAAGGTATTAGCAAACAGAATATAGAGGATCATCAAGGAGATCATACATCCTGACCAAGCTGGATTTATGCCGGGGATGCAAGGTTGTTTCAACATATGTAAGTCAATAAATGTAATACACTACATTAACAGAGTCAAGGACGAAAACCATATGATCCTCTTGATAGATATAGAAAAAGCATTTGACAAAATTCCACATACATTCATGATAAAAACCTTGAAAAAAAATTGAAATAAATTGTCTATAGCTCAACTTAATAAAAGCTATTTATGAAAAAACAACAGCCAACGTCATATTAAATGGCCAAAAACTGAAAATCTTCACTTTAAAATCAGGAACAAGACAAGGATGGGCACTATCACCACTCCTCTTGGATATAGTTCTGGAAACATTAGCCATAGCAATTAGACAAGAGAAAGAAATTAAAGCAATAAAGATAGGAAAGGAAGAAGTTAAATTGTCATTATTTGCTGACAATATGATACTCTATATTGAAGACCCAAAAAACTCTACCAACAGAGTCCTAGACTTAACTGACACTTTTAGTAGAGTAGCTGGATACAAGGTCAACACTGAAAAATCAATAACCTTCTTGTACACAAATAACAGACTCCCTGAGAAAGAAATTAAGGAAACAATTCCTTCCAAAATAACATCCAAAAAATGAAGTATTTAGGAATCAATCTAACAAAGAAGCAAAAGACCTCTACACTGATAGTTATAGCACTCTCAAAAAAGAAATTGAAGAGGATGTAGGAAAATGGAAAAATTTCCCCTGCTCCTGGGTAGGAAGAATCACCATAGTGAATATGGCCATACTACCAAAACTGCTATACAGATTCAGTGCAACGCCAATTGATATTCCAACACTATATTTCAGAGAACTAGAAAAAATAATCCAAAAATTCATTTGCAACCAGAAGAGACCTAGAATAGCAAAAGCCATCCTAGGCAATAGACACATGGCAGCAGGTATAACAATTCCCAATTTGAAACTAAACTACAAATCCACTTTGATAAAAACAGCATGGTACTGGCAAAGAAACAGATCTGAGGATCAGTGGAAGAGATTGGAATACACAAAAAACAAATCCAGATGTACTCAGCTACCTCATCTTTGACAAAGGAGCTGTCCATCCTCAGTGGAGGAAAGATAACCTCTTCAATAAATGGTTTTGGAAAAACTGGATTTCAACCTGCCAAAGATTAAAATTGGACCCTTATCTTTCACCATGAACTAAATTAAAATCCAAGTAGATTAAAGATCTAAACATTAAAACAGAAACACTAAACTTACTGGAAGATAAGTTAGGCAGAACTCTTGAAGACATTGGCATAGGAAAAGACTTTATGAACAAATCCTCAGTAGCATGGGAACTAGCACAAAGAATCAACAAGTGGGATATCATCTTATTGAAAAGCTTCTGCACTGCAAAAGAAACCATCAATAGAACTAAGAGAAAACCTGCAATGTAGGAAAAAGTTTTTACTAGCTTCTTCTCAGACAAAGGACTACTATTGAAAATATATAAAGAACTCGGAACAATCAGCTCTCCCAAATATAAAGACCCAATTCATAAATGGTCATTTAAAATGAACAGACATTTATCTGATAAGGAAAAGCAGCAAGTAAATATATGAAAAAATGTTCCACATCACTGGTCATTCAAGAAATGCAGATGAAAACAACACTGAGAATCCAACTCACCCCACAAAGAATGGCTGCTATCAAGAAATCAAGCAATAACAAATGCTGGTGGGGTTGTGGGGAGAAAGGAACCCTTCTACATTGTTGGTGGGAGTGCAGACTGGTGCAACCACTATGGAAATGCATATGAAGATACCTCAAAGAGCTGGGACTAGAGATTCCATTTGACTCAGCCATCCCTCTGCTGAGTATCTTTCCAAAAGAATTAAAAGAATCATACCACAGTGATACATGCACACCAATGTTTATAGTGGCACAGTTTGTAATACCTAAAATTTGGAAGCAGCCCATTTGCCCATCAGTTGGAAACTGGATAAATAAGATGTGGTTTTTCTATAAAATGGAATACTACTCAGACATACAGAATGAGAAATTAGATTCATTCATAGGAAAATTGATATATATTGAGGATATACTCCTAAGTGAAATGAATACGTCACACATGTGTAAATACCAAATAGTTTCTCTGGTGTGAAAAACTATAATAATACACAAGATCTTAATGGGATAATTAAGAATGTGGAATAGGAAGAAAGGGGCTAAAGGTGTAGGGAAAATGGGAAGTGTAGGGGAAAGGTAATAAGGGAAAAGAAAAAATATGAAAAAATGGAAATAAAGTGTTTCTAAATGGGGAGGGGAGGTGGGCATGAAAGGAGGGTATGGACAAGGGGAAAAATTGAGAACCAAGACCTGCCATGTAAAGGTACAAGATCCCAACAATGAATGTAATTGTACTGTATACCTTAAATGTACCAATAAACTCAATAAATGGAAAAAATATCTAATATCCAAATAAACATGATATCAAGTTAATTATTCCATCTAACATGTTACAGTTATCCTGTGTGCAATACGAATACAATAATCCCTTCCTCAAATGGTAATTAGAATCAGCATCTTTGACATAGTCCAAGTCAAAAATCTCTTCCCAGACTCAAGGCAAATTTGTAGTTGTTAACTGTGTAAAAAGAAAGAATGAGTTTGATCAAGTGGAACCTCTAGTTCTAGTTCTTTGAGGTACCTCCGTATTGATTTCCACAGTGATGGTTACATCAGTCTGCATTCTCACCAACAGTGGAGAAGGGTTACTAATGTAAATAAGATCCAAATTGTATAACTGACAATGTGAAATAGGAAGAAAAGTGCTAAAGGTATAGGGGAAGTGGGAAGGGTAGGGGAAAGAAAATAGGGAAAATAAAATATGAGAAGAAAAAAAATTTAAAGAAAGTCTTTGTAAATACAGGAGTGGGGAGGGTTTAAGGGAGGGCAGGGGTATGAGAAAAAAATGAGAACCAAGATCTGTCACATAAAGGTAAAAGATCCCAATGATGAATGTAACTGTGGCGTACACCTAAAATGTACCAGTAAACTCAATGAGAAAAAAAAGAATGCATTTGATAATCCAAAAATACAATGATAAAAGTAAACATTCCATTACAAAAGGGACAAAGATGGAAATAGAAAAAAAAAATCAGACTAAAGCAAGTCCAAACCTAGCAGGGAAACTATTAAATCTTGTAGCTCTATCTCTAATATTTAGGG
Organism: Fukomys damarensis; assembly: GCF_012274545.1. NCBI lineage: Eukaryota > Metazoa > Chordata > Mammalia > Rodentia > Bathyergidae > Fukomys > Fukomys damarensis. The sequence goes on along the minus strand of NW_022900947.1, from coordinate 50,033,640 downwards.
CACATAGTGGTGAGATATGATTTCCAGGGGGCTTCGTTAGCCCTATCCCTATGGCCTTGCAGGTTGTAGCACACAAAGGTTCTCTTGGGCTGGATTCACTTACAGCCTTGCAGCTTTTCTGGACAGATGCTCCACAGATTTCTGGCTCAGACATACGTGGCATCTCAGCTTTTCTGGGGTACCCACTGCACCTTTGACTTCATAAACTCTCCTTTGAAGAGGAGCTCCTTCCTAGACATCCTAGGCCTTCCCTTAATATATGGGTGGAAGCTTCTGTGACCCCATGACTCTCGCATTCCACCTGCTGTGTAAAGTCAACAACATGTTGATGATGCCACAATCGGCTGTCAGTGGGAGCAGTGGCCAGACTCTCTTGGACTATGGTTGCAGAAATCTCTAAGTGCCTGGACGGGGGGGGCATAGTAAAATAAATACCAGGTACTGTTCTTGAACAGGGGTCCCAGGGAATCTCTTCTGAAATGAAAAATTGTGTGCTAAGTTTTGATGATTTCTGAGATACCCTAAATGCATCTTTCTTCTCATCCCTGTACAAAGGACATTGTTTCATTTTAGAAGTGCAAGCATACCTCTTTTGGATACAATTTCACACAAAATTCTTTCTGAGTCCAGATTAAAGTTCTTCTGCTTTTGCCTCCAAACTCTGACTATGCGTCAGGCTAAGACAGCCAATGGTACTCGTGTTCAGTCTGAATATTGACAGCCTAGGAATTTCACTTGCCAGATCGAATAGTCCACCACCCTTAATCTGAGACTCTTGCAAAGTCTCAGTATATGGACATAATTGGGGTTTTTGTTTTGTTTTTCTGGAACAAAATATGTGTGGCTTCTAGTCCAGTTCCCAATAGAGTCCCCAATCCCAACTGAAACCTCATGAGCCTGGTCTCTACCTTTTGCATCCTTAGCATTCTAGTCTTGGGAGCTCTGGCCCTTACTACCCATCAAGCACTGGTTACATTTTCTACTCTGGATCTCCAAACTTTACCACACTCCTTCCACAGACCACTCTCCAAGGCTTCTGAGCCATATGATGATGTGCATTCATAGGTACCTCACGGTCAGCATCAGTTTTTGGATTAGTCACCTTTCCCATCACTAGGACATAATACCGGACATTCATAATTCAAAGAAGTAGAGGTTTAATTTGCCTCACAGTTTCTAGGAGATTCAGCCCATGATCAGCAGAAACATCATGGCAGAAGGGAAAAGCTGCTTAGCTCATAGTGGCCTGAAAGAAGAGCAGGGGAGCAGCACTAAACTGGGAGGATCCAGGGATCAATGTGTTACCCAAAGTCTAAGGCCCACTCAGAAGTGCTTCTCTAATCCCCTGCCAAACCAATCAAGTTGACAAAATTCTCTTAATCACCCATTCCTAAATCCCAGAAGCCATAAATGTTTCCTTTCACGGCAAAAAGAAGATGTGATTAAGTTAGTGACTAAATAAGATAGAGTCAGTAAGGATACTGGGATGGGGATGTTACCCTGTATTGTCTCTGTGGGCCCTACATGCGATCACAAGTGTCTGTGTAAGTGAGAGAGAGGAGGTGATTTGACTGCAGAATTTGAGAAGAAAATGTAGTGAAGGAGTAAAGATTGTTTTGCTACACATCAAAGAGAAGGAAGAGTTTACAAGTCTTGGTATATATACAGCCATGAAAAGGTGAAATGTGTAAGGAAATGGATTTTCCCCTCCCACCTTCCAAACAGAAATGGCTCTGCTTACAACTTGGTATTAACCTAAGTGAAACTTAGTTTCACCTTTCTGTCTTTCAGGAATGTAAGTGAATAGAATTGCATTGTTATAAGTTATCAAATTTGTGGTAATTTGTTATATCAGCAAAAGAAAACTAAAATGGAACACCTACCAATTTCTAAATTAGGTTTGAGTGACACATGTACACCTTTTGCAGTCCCAGTGCCTGGGACAGTAAACATTCCTGTACAGATTAGGTGACAGGAAGTCTATAGTTCTTGGTGCACTACATAATTTTGTAAATTAAATGCTCTCTGCTTTTCCTTTCATTAATGGATTTTCTGTCACCACTGAAATAAGAGAGAATCTAAACAAAAAAGTAAGAACTTACAAGTAAAATGAGATGCTGAATTATTACCATGGCTAAAAATAACACAGAGATGTATTAATTCTTTATATTTGTATGAAACATTCACAATACAATTAAAAGGAAAAATAAAAGATAAAAATTTTAAAAAGCATATAGGTTATATCATTTTTCCAGGCCTCGTGTAAACTCCTTTGGCTAATCAACCGGGTCTCAAGCAAAGCATGGTCCACCAAGAATAAAGGGGTTGCATTTAGCAAATTATATTAATTTACCTGCACAAACATATAGAAACTGCCCCCCAAAAATATTTTTGATATGGGCTGCCAAAATGGAAAAAAGTCAGTGTTTTTTAAACTTTACTTCATACCTCTTCCCTTAATGAGCCAAATAAAAATGGCAACAAAAGATGATGGCTTGAAGATAATTGTTTATTTTGTACACATTAAATATATTATCCATATTTGTCTATGTGTCTGGCACACAATTTTACTATTCCTTGAAAAATTAATCACACAGAATTAAGCCACTATTATAGTTCTCCATCTTTTCAAGAATCTTTTCCCTATACCTTCAGTGAATACCAATATATGATAAGAATAAGAGTACAGAATCTTATAATATGTAACCTCTAAATGGTTCGAAATATACCCTTTAGCAATGAAAGTTTAATTCTTATGTTGCAAAATACTCTAAGTATTTAGAGAGAAAAAGCATGCAGAGCAAGACAAAGGGATAAAAGAACTCAGCAAACACTGCCTAAAAATTAGTCTACTATATATTTTATATTTATGAGCATTAAAATCTTTTGACTATGAGACAACACACATTGAAATTGAAAAATATCATCGTTCTCAATTTCAAACAGATACGAATATATAGACACTTTAGGGAAAGTGAAGTAGGAACTGTTATGAGTAAGCTAAGCTGTGTGTGAACACCCGCTGGCTTCCAAACAAACAGAGGAGGGTCCTTTGCGTTCTCTGTCAGTCCTCTCCAGTGTACGGCTGGTCCTATCTCAGCAGTGGCAATCGTGTGAACTATTTAGATTTAACATTTGCCTTGGCTCAGGTTTGGTTCCACACTGAGGTATCCTCCAGATGGACTACATATGTTTGCCTCTTCATTCAATTACTAAAATTAGGGGCAAAATCTAAGAGAGCATGTGGGCTATAAGAGAGCCACCAGGAGCAGAAGTGGATATTAGCCAGTGCTTTTATCCTTCCTCCCTTCTACTATCTCCTGCACACTATGCACAGAACCTGCCTCAGTCTGCAAACAAGTCACCACAACTGAAGTTTCAGAATAAATGATCTTTGCACATGGTCATTGTATCAGCTCTGGTCCTCTGGTTTGCTAAGAACTGATGCAGGGCTGGAATTTTAGCTCAGTGGTTCTGCCCGCTGCCTGCCTCTCAAGTGCAAGGTCCCAAGTTCAATCCCCAGTACTAAAAAAAAAAACAAAAACAAAACTAAACAAAACAAAACAAAAACCTTAAGATGAGCCATCAAAGCATATGAAGGAGTATTAAGGAAATCAAGTAACCAACTGAGTTTCCTGAGTTACAATACCTCAACAGATTCAACTTAATATCTTTATTTTAAGCTTCTTCAAAAGTAATTCTTGAAAGAAAATGAAAGCGTCCTCCAATTTGGAAGGCCACCCTGGTCCCCTCGAGTGTCAAACTCTGAGAAGAACATGAAAAAATATAATGCATAAAGACTGCTATACAGAAGGATATGATAAACAAGCAAGGATGAAAGTAATACTACAAGACTATATATGGTTGAATAATAATCAGTTGCTACAGACTAAGAAATTGCTATGGAGTTTTCTTCTGATCGCTTAGTGTGGATTGGGATTTGTGGTAGGCAAATGTATGGCTACCAAAAAAATGTCCACTTTCTATTGCAGAGCGTCTATGCTATATTAAGCTATCTGGCAAGAAAGAAAGGGTAAGTTCAAATAAGGGGATTATTCCAGAATGCCCAATTTCATACTGGATAATGACAAGTGTAGCTTAAATGTAAGTGTGGAAGCAGAATTTGCAAGTGCTGTGTTTTAAAGATGCACAAAGGTCCAGCTGCCATCGCTCAGGTGCCAGGAGGTAACCTGGGGCCCATTCCACAGTGGGAAGGAGAGCCACACCTGCTCCTGTCTCAGAGGCCATCACTCCAGCACAGGGAGGTAGCCGCGTAGGTGCCCCTGAACCCCCATAATTCTCCCCGCACACACTCTCAGACCTCCTCACTGTGCCAGTCTTTGGACCCACTCTGCAGAGGCAGAGTTGATCATCAAGGGTATTTTTCTGAGTTCCCAACTTTTAATATCTTTAAAGAAAGGCTGTGGGAAACCTGTAATAGAATGGTGTAGAGTTCAACCATTCAGAAGGTTTGGGAACTCAAGCTGGGCTTTACAGCCCGAGGTCAGTCAGTGTCATGAAGATCATCCATCAGCTAACTGAGACCAGGGGTCTTGCATCGTTGCTCTGTCTGAGCTCTTAAATGGTAAATACACTATATTGAAATTATGTGCACTACAGACATGTTCTGGACTGCTTCTTGATTTCAATTTAATTCAAATGATTTAAGGGTGATAGACTAGTGACTACCACAAGCGGTCATTTTCAAAGTTGTGCTTCATTTTAATGTGCTGGTGATTGTATCAGTTGGGATAAAACATTGCGGATGATTAGATGAGCTGTTTTCTCTGATGTTATGAAGATGAGAATGTCTGTGAGTCATTAGAGACACAGAAGCTAGGCTACATCTATATCAGGAAGATTTGGGTGACAACCCAGAGATTAAACCAAGGAAAGCCTAACAACATAAATAAAAATGAGAAAACACTTAAGCAAGACACAAAGACAGACTTCCAGTTCACCAATGGCAAACAATAGAGCAAATGAGGATGAAATGGCTGATAGTGAACCACCAGGACACCCTGAACTAAAAGCAGAGGAAGCAACAAAATAGATCAAGCAGGCTCTAGAAAAATTCAAAACAGAAATCATTTCCCAGACAACCATAGAGACAGTGAGCAAAATAAAAGTTGTGATTTGACACTCTAGAGCAGAAACTGACAAAAAAAAAAAAAAAAAAAAAAAAAAAAAAAAAAAAAAGAAAAAAAATGAAATAAAAAAAAAAGATTCAAGCAGATATCCAGGAGATTAAACACTCCATTGAAAGTGTACACAACAGAATAAAAGAATACGAAGATAGACTCTCACATATAGAAAATAAGATTGCAGTCAGTGACCATGAAAAGAGAGGTCTCTTAAAAAAAGTAAGGGATCATGAGAAATCAATCGAGCACCTCCTAGATGATGCAAGGAAGAATAACATAAGACTGATAGGAATACATGAAGTAGCAGGAGAAAATACAAATGACTTTAAAAAGCTGTTCACAGAATTAATGATGGAAAACTTCCCAAACAGAGGGGAAGAATTTGACATTCAGATAACTGAGGCATATAGGACCCCAACTAGCTACAATAGAAAAAATCTATACCTAGACATATAATAATCAAGATCCCAGAAACCCAGCAGAAGAACAAAATACTACAAGCAATAAGAGAAAAGAAACAAATCACATACAAAGGAAAGCCCATCAGAATCACAGCAGACTTTTCAACACAAGCCCTTGGGACAAGGAGAGCCTGGAATGAGATATTTCAAGTACTAAAAGAGAACAACCTCCAACCTAGACTGATGTCTCCTGCAAAACTCTCTTTCAAAATGGATGGGGAAATAAGACACTTCCATGACAAAGAACATCTGAGAAACTACATGAATACCAAACCAGCACTACAAGCAATTCTAAACAAGTTCCTAGGAAAAGACAATGAAGGCAACAACACCATGAGGCCCAACAGAGCAAATCAAATAGGCAAGACAAGAAATTAAAAGGAGAAGGTGAAAAAGTAAAAAGAGTCAACAAAAGGCCAATAACATGTCAATAATAAGTCAGTACAAATCAGTTATAACCAGCAATTTCAAAGGCCTCAACTCAAAAATCAAGAGAAATAGACTGGCAAAATGGAATAAGAAGCAAAATCCAACAATATGTTGTATATAAGAAACACACCTAGTGCAAAAAGAAGCCCATAGACTGAAAGTGAAAAGACAGAAAACAATTCTCCATGTGACAGGAGCCCAGAAAAAAACGGGGGCAGACATCTTATTTGCAGACAAAGCAAATTTCAAACCAAAACTGATTCTAGTATTGTTGATGTAGGACAGTACTTTATCATACCTCTATGAATGTAAAATATCTTATGCCTGCTTTATGATACATAATAGTGACCATGCTTTATCAGAGCTACATTTAATGACATTACTCTACAATGTTCTCTTTCTTTCCAGATAATGATTAAGACGCTAATAAAAAAATTGGTGCCAGGTACCACAACATCAACAGAACTTTGCTGTTTTCTGGATATTATTCTTTTCTTTGTTTGTTTGTTTGTTTGTTTTGTTTTTCAATGGAATGTGATGAATGTCTATAATTTTGTTTAGACAACTGCAGAACCTGGAAAAGCTGTTGCTGCTTTTGATGCATAACATACTGCTATTATTAGTCTTTTTATATAAACATAATTATATATATGTATATATATGTATATATCTGTGTGTGTGTGTATATATATATATACATACCCACATATACATATATGTATATATACATATATGTATATGTGGGTATGTATATATATATATACACACACACACAGATATATACATATATATACATATATATAATTATGTTTATATAAAAAGACTAATAATAGCAGTATGTTATGCATCAAAAGCAGCAACAGCTTTTCCAGGTTCTGCAGT
>NW_022900947.1:50011457-50026369 GCF_012274545.1 Fukomys damarensis | reverse complement strand
ATTGCCTTTTCTCTTTTACTTTCCTTTTTAGTTTTATTTTAGGAATCCCTGTTTTTAATGCTCATACAGAGATTTCTTTAATTGAAATACCGAATAGTTTCTTTGCTGTAAAATACTATAATAGTACACAGGATCCTAATGAGATAATTAATAATGTGGAATAGGAAGTAAAGGGCTAAAGGTGTAGGGAAAGTGGGAAGGGTGGAGGAACAGTAATAAGGGAGAGGGAAAAAATATGAGAAACTGAAAAAATGGAAATAAAGTGTTTGTAAATGGGGAGGGGAGGAGGGGGTGAAGGGAGGGCAGGGACAATGGGAAAAAGTGAGAATCAAGACCTATTATGTAAAGGTACAGAATCCCAATTATGAATGTAACTGTACTGTATACCTAGATTGTACCAATAAACTCAATAAAAAGAAAAAAAAAGATGCACAAAGGAGCTACAAGACCAGGACTGCGTGCTTTCTCAAGGAGTCAGAAATGCGCATACCATGGACTCTTCCCTGGTTCCTAAGCCAGCCTTTCAGGCTCCTCTATTTTAGCCCCATGACATGCAGTTCAAACTTCTGCCCTTCAGAATGGTAAGAACATTGCTTTATTTAAGCTGTTGCATCAGTGGTACCATTGTCAGGAGGTTTTAGAACAAGTTCACAGTAAGAACACCTGATTGGGGACCCGGTGCTTGGTGATAATAAGCTTTTCTGCAGATTGCAGAACTCTGCTGGGATGTCCTGGGTAACAGTGCGGAAATACAGAACAGACTACATGAAAGTGAGAGTAAGAAACTATCCTTCCAGTGGTTTGGGGGTGAAGGCTGAGCTATCAAGTTTTCGTACTATTTATCTTCTATGGATGTTTTTATTGCATATCAATTTGCTGTGCTATCTTCTGCTTTTTTCCCCCCTCTCTCTAATGTAATTCATGATTTCACCTAGATCTCATGTGACAAAATTTTAATTGTGTGTTAATTTCTCTCTGTGATCTACCATGGAAAACAATTTATATTCCCCATCTGTAGATTATAAGATCTACATCTTGTAAGATGTAAGCAAAGAAGTAAGCATTTAAAATAGTCTATATGCACTGATAATTACTATTTTTTTCTTTTTGTTTTTGTTTTTTGAGACAAGGTCTCACTTTGTAATTCAGACTGGCCCTGAACTTACTATATAGGCCAGGCTGGCCTTGAACTCAAGGAGATCATCCTGCCTCAGCCAAGTGCTGAGATTACAGACATGAGCCACCACACCCAGAGACATTAGCAGTTTCTATATGCTTGAGACAACATGCTGATAATCAATATGGAATTTTTAAAAGTCTATTTCTTTGCATAATTCTTTAGATTTTGTGATAAAATGGGATCACAGAGGATGACGGGAATGATGATGGAGGATCTTTAAGTATATTACACATGGAATCCATGGAAAGAAGGATAGACTATAAATATGTACAGTAATTTATAAGATGATATTTTATATGAAATATCTCAATTCTCAAGGCAACACAGAAAGTCACACATTGTATGACCCTTTACATAGATGGGCTAGTTTCATGTTGCTACCAAGGATCTTGTCAAGACTCAGATCTGAGTCTCCCAGTACCATATCCTTCACTCTTCAAAACTCTCCTATGACTTCTGCAATGAGATCTCAGAAGCATTTACTTCTTAGTGTCTGGGATAAAGACATGAGACAGAACTCAGGCATACTATCTGTGGTACAAGATTTGTAGCTAAGATCATGGATGAATAAGTGAGCAATAAGTAATGTTTTGGCTTTGACATCTCCCTGCCCATTCTTGCTGTTTGTGTTCCTTTCCTCTGTTAGTTTGCTGTCTTGGACTTTTTGTCAGCACTGCTAAGGCTTGGGTGTGAATGCCTGCACATACGTGTTTTCACATAGCAGGAGCAAGAAAAAGGGAACGATTCCAATAACACCCAAAACTGTTAACGATGTGCTCTATTACCAATATTCCAATATTAGCAATACATTAATATTATTATTAAGTATCCTCCTACAGACTATTTCTGAGGATTCCAGATTAGTCATTACTTGAAAATATCATCATTTTCTGGGGTATTTGATGAAATTTCACAATTTTGTAAAAGAGTTGCTGAAAATATTGTCTTAAAGGGTTATCTTTCCTCAAATATTTTATCGAATCCAAGTTAATTTACCTCCCAACTTAAATGTTTTTTACAGTGAATACATTGCGTGACATAGAATAATATTCCTGTTGTTTATCAATGATCATAAAAAGCTTTAACAATTCTACTCACAATGAGCTGTTTCAGTTCATACATCTATACCACCTAGGAGTCAGGTTTACCATTCTCAGAACAGAGATTTTTCTCCCGTGGAAAAGTTTCAAGTGCATTCATACATTGTAACGTTATTGTTACATATTTACTGCATTTAATATTCATAATTAAATGAGTTGTACTTGTAATTAGTTAAGCACGACTAGTACATAGTCATCATAATGGGTATCTGTTATTTATATTACATTTATTAAGATAGTCTGGAAATGAATATTGACACCCACACACTACATTTGAAAATTGCAAAGAAAAGAGATGAAATAATTGCCTAGAACTGGACTCAGAGCAACTGCTTTTTCTTTTCAGTGATAGTGCTCCTAGTGTATGAAACAATGGTGGAAATAAAGGAGTTGTTCAGTAACAATCTTTTGGCTGAATCATTGAATATCAGATGGCATTCCCTTTATCCCATGATTTTACATAACATATATATAATTCAGTAAGTTGGAAGTCAGAGGATATTTCTAGCTTTATTAATTTTGAGGCTAATTACTAGTCTTGCCTGTAGAATAAACTCACTATTTTCTTGTAAAGATAAGTTCCCCTTTAAATTTAAAATAATGTACTTGATCTCAAGTTGTGCTTGTATTCTACTTTAAAAGATGCAATCCAGGAATTGCTCAGTATGGTATCGTTGTCTCAGCTTATAGGACCAATGTTTTAAGTCTCTAAAATTGAAAGCAAAAAATTTATGTTCATTTGTGATTTTGTGTGATGAGTGCGCACATTTTCATCAGGTTATCATAGATCTTATGCTTTAAATGATATATTTAAGAACAGTGTTGCACTCAGTAGGGGCAATTGTTCCTATGACCCCTTTCACGGAGACCTCAGATTTCTAGATACTGAGCCTGGGGAGGAAAAAAAAAAAAGCAAGCAAACAAGGGCAAGAGGGAGAACTTGGGAAGGGAAAAATGAGGGAGGGAGGGAGGGAGGAACAGAGGGAGCTAGTGAGGACAGGTTTAGATTTGCACTCTAATGGGATGAGAAACACAATTTGTCCAAACAAATGTAATTGCTTTATTATTATGAAATCACTTATTAATTCAACATTTTGTAAGATGTTTGCTTTTAAAATTATTTCAGTAAAAGTAAGTAAAATGTGAAACTCCAACAGTCTCTGTAATGTGCTTTGAGCCTTAAAATGTTGCAATTTAGTCAATCATTTTTTGATTTATGTATTTAATATAGTTATAGCTTAGCATGTATGTTTTGATGAGATAACCCAATCTAATTGAGGCGAGCTATATGAGGAAATACTCTATCCAGGCTCAAGTACCAAGTACTGATTTCACAGGGTAGGCAGCACAGAGGAGTCTTAATAATCAGCGTGTTACAGGAAGAAGAAATGCCTCATCAATGTACAAATAATGTGCATAGTCCAAAACTTAAAATTATACTGCACAACAGAGAAGAAACTGAAATAGCCTGCAATGGAAAAAATAGAAATCTCATTTATTTGAAAGAGAAACATTATCCAAATTCCACTATCAGGGAAATAAGTAATTATACCTCTGCCTTTAGGCTGATGAGTCCTTTTATTTTCTCTTTTCTTCTTACTAAAATATTTTCCCATCTTACTGTTAAAGTCATCTTCTCAAAGTCTTGGACTTCACACTTTTCTCTAGTTGGGGAATAGCTTAGGCTATAAATCACTGCTATGCAAAAAAGTGTTTTTTTTCTGATTTAATTGCCTTCTTTTTAGAGCCCATTCAGTAATTAGATTAGTGGCCTGTTGTGCTCTGGAATCAGTATATGACTATCCAGCTTAGCCTAAATTGTTTTGATAACAAATTTGTAGAAGTAGGACACAGTTCAATTAGGTTTTTTCAAACACCAGATGCTTGAGTCTTGGAATATCAACTACCTCCCGGTCATTTCCTAAGCCATTTGAGCATGAACACGAGAAGAAATTCATCATTATCTCCTCACAAAGAGATGGCTCGAACTGTGTGGGAGACCTCCGGAGCCCTTTCAGTTAAGCAACCACAGTCTGAGGGTCACACGCCCTCTTCTGGCTGCTCTTTGCAGCAGCATTCAGAACCTGACATTTTATTATCCGGAGAATCAGGAATTCGCGAAGCATTCATCACTCAAGGCTTTCCCTCCCTGAAATGACAGAGCTGAAATAAAAGTCTGTTCTTTTAAACCTACATGCTTGAAAATAGTTACTGAGTAGCAAATCTGTTTATGGCCCTGTTGGGAGTGCCATGAAATTCACTGTGTATAGTTTCAACAAATATGTCTGCATTAAAATACTGAATCTCGAATAAATCATTTCTAAAGGTTTATAGAAAGGAAACTCATATTTCCTAAATATTCGGCTTTGTTAAATTTGCAAATTGAAGAGCTAGAGGATTCTAGGAATTTATTTTCAAAGAAACTGTTTCATCTCTTTAAAAAATGCCTGTATCAAATTCTCTAAAATCACCCATGCTCACAATATTTACCTAGAGAGACATCATCTAGAAACCATAGATCATGCCTATCGCTCTCTAATAGACACCAATATAAATGTGTGCTTCCATTTTAGGTATTTAAACCAAAATATTATTTTTAAATTATTCCACAATTGCGCCAGATAATTTCCGAGGCTTTTTGTTTAATTAAGTTTATTTTAATGCGTGGTAAATTAAAACCAGGCCTTAACTGGTTTAAGAATTTAGGCCAGTTAAATTTTTAATGCATTAAATTTATATAATTTAAATTTCCTGTGTCAGTTCTTTTTCCAGTGCTGTTTGAAAATATCTGAAATAATCAATTTATAAAGGGAAAAGAAATTATGTTGGCTCCATTTGGAAGTTTACAAATTGTGACCAATTTTCTTCTCGCTTTGGGACCATGGGAAGATAGGGAGCACGCTGTGGAGAAAGTCAGTTTTATCCCAATCTAGGGAGCCAAGAGAGGAGAGGGAGGCTGAGGCACCTCCAGGCGCTTGCAGAGGACGCAGCGGGTGAATGAAAATCTCCCTGCCCTGCCTTCCTGCTCATGGGCTCCCAGCATCATCCCGGGACCTCAGGTTTGGCAAGTGGACTTTTGGGGACATTCAAGGTCCAAACTGTCGCAGCCCATTTAACTGTCTATGTTGACTGAAACTACTGGATCTTTTTTAAACATAAGATCTTCATGGAAATTTCTCAACTATAATTTTAAAGAAATGAAATTTGTTAAAAATACATAGAAGAAATTTTACCTAAGATCTTTTAATTATTTCATAGAATATATGATTTCTCATAGTATTATATAAGAAAAATTGATTTTTTGGATGGCATGAGTTTATAATTATTGTATGTTTATGAGATCACACTGATAGGGAGGGGATTATATAAGTTGTTAACTGGAAATCATCAGGGAAAAGGTTTGCCTGTTTATCTTTTTATTGATTTTATTCTGTGACTTATATATTACTTCGCGGTGAAGTTTATTAAGAGTGTGTTTCTTTTCTGGAATTCAGGCTGCTATACAGATTTTGATCCCTCTAAAAATTATTAAAATACACTTTCTGTTAATGTTTTCCTTTAGCTAATTGCACTTAATTCTGATTCTAATGATTATTAAACAATTTCTATAAAAATTATAAATAGCAAAATTGCATTTTTCTTATATATGACCTGGTGAAATGTTGTGTGAGCAAATTTCTTCTGCAAGTATTTTCTGATGATACTTGGAGATTTTACATTTCCTGCCTGGGATGAGGATAAGCATGCTGGTTGTTGCCCAATGAGTCTTGTTTATCATCTCCTCTCCTTCTCATATTTATCAAAAATCTTCCCTCATTTTGTAAGTTTCCTGCCACTCTCCCTCCATGAGAAGCATGCAGTGGTCAATGACAAGTGGTAATTAAGGGTCTTCCTCTCTCTCTCTCTCTCTCTCTCCCTCCCCACCTCCTCTCTCTCTCTCTCACACACACACACACACACACACACACACACACACACAAACACGCATGTTGAACTGAATGATACCTTTATTAACTTCTGAAAGTAGCCAGATACTATACTTAAATTCAGAAAAAGGATGCTATATTCAATTGGAAAAATAATCACATCAGTAAAATAAAACAAACTAAACACATTTGTTCGGATTTTCGTTTGTAATGCAAATCATACGCTACAGAATCAGAATACTGTCATTCATGCTCAGTACGGAGAATATGAGGAATGGAAAACATTATGTTAATGTCTTGAAATGAAAGTTAAAAAGCCACACTAATAAAGAATTTTGATTTTCTGAATAATTACATTTGAAATTCATTATGTAGGACATATATCATTCAGAAATCTACTAGGTTTTCCGGCTCAATAAGTTTGTTTAATGAAAATGTGGACAATGGGGAAAAAAAGTTCAAGAATTGTTTTTACCTCATTATGAATGCCCATCAGTGTGGCCTGAAATATTTATCTTTCACACAAGTGACAAAATTAATTTTGCCCTTAGTTTGATGGAATTTTTATCTCATGGCTTTTTCTTACTTGGCAGTAAGCACTGACAATATAGAATTGAACACTATTATAAAGCTGCTCTTTGATTAAGTTTTTGTCTTTTTTCTCTGACATTTTTTCAACCAAAGTTTCTTTAAAAAAATAATAACCATCACACATTGACTCTTTTTATTTCTTATCGATAGCACCAACTTCCTAGCAAAACATACAAGAGCGTTTTGGTGCTCTCTGTTATTCAGAATGCCTGTTTAATTACTTCAGCCATCTTCTCTAATTCAGTTTGCTTTAAACTAAATTGGCAGAGTATTACCAAAGTTTGAAATGTATAATGTAAGCAGCGCTGTATATTTTCTTTCACAAAATTATCAAGATCTAAGTCTTATTTTTCTTCCCTTCCTTTTATTAGTTTGTTCACTTGTCTGGCATCACTTTAAGATAATCCTAAAGTGTGATCAATTAAATACAATGGGATGCAAATATAGTAAGATGTAATGTGATGTAAATGTAATGTTAGTGCAAAGAATGCAACAAAGTAAAAGGAAAATGGAAGAATGATGCATCAAAACTGCCCTAGTGAGAGACTTCACCGATAAAATTTAACTTACAAAACTCACACTTCTTCAGTAAATCTTAAAATTTCTGTAATTTAAAATTTTTCCCGGCCCTCACCTTTGTATTCTTTCCATGATGTCGTTTGGTTAGGTTCTTTTATTTTGACAAATGAACATTACTGATGTTTCTGTACTCCATGCATCAGCACAATCTGATGTGTTCTTATGTTTATCTAATGAGCATCCTCACTGGACTTCTCATTTTTATTTTCCAGACCTCATTTTCATTTTTTGACCCTTACCATTTTTGCTTGCTGGCTTTTTCCTAATTCACTTTTTCTAGGGGAGGAGGGAATATAAGGCACAGGGGAAACAGACGTGAAATTGACTATTGATTAAGAAAAATACAAGCTTCTTTGTACCCATTTTTCTGTTAATGATGGGACTTCATTCTTCTTCACGGCCCAGTGGTAGTCCATTGTACATATCTATATCTGTGCTCTGCTTTTATCTGTTGGTGGGCACCCAGACACTGCGTCCGCCATTGTGGATAGTGTCACGGTGAACATGGTCATCCAGGGATTTCCTATGGATGATGACTTCGGATCCTATGAATGCATGCAGACTCAGCAGTGGGATTGAATGAGTGGGGCCGGAGGGCATCGTGTTACACAAACTAAGGCAAAGACAGAAAGAAGAGCATCACTGTATTTTCTCTCGTATGTCTACCTGGGAGAAGTAGAAAAGCTATTATTTAGGCCTGGAAAGGAGGATGGGGAGAAGACGGTAGGGGGCAGTAGAGAGGGGATGAATAAGGTTGCATGGACCTGTTGAACACACTATTTGAAAATGCTGAAGTAAATCCTATTTATTTGCTCAATTAATATGAAACAATTATGATAAAAAGGAAAGTTGAAAAAAGGAAAATAAAAAAATGTATTCAATTAAAATCATATCAAAAGTATACATCAATGTATTTGTTTTGTAATATGCTTTTCTTGGAGTCGTAAAACTTCTTCCAAACCTCATATTTACAAAAGACCTAAAAGATGATCCTTATATATTTCAGAATATAGCCTACCTCTTGTAATTTACACATTTGTATTTCTTCAGATAATCAGGGGAAAAAATTTTAAAGTATCATTTGCAGATATCTGCAGGATTTGATATATTTTAGAGTTACCTTGAAAAACTTTTTCTAGTCAGAATTCTTTTGGCTTCAAATAACAGACAGTAAAGTGGTACCTAGTGGAAGGGTCCCGTGGTGTGTAGTCGAACTAACTGAAGATGGAAAGGAACAGCAAAACTCCAAACATTATTACAATTCTCTACTTCTCCCCAATCTGTCTTATTTTCTACATGTAGGTAAATCCTCTCCTCCTGCCGTGCAACTTTACCTCTGGCTGTCCAACTTTTAATTCTACCACAGTTCCAGGAACAGTTATGATTGCCTTGGGTTGGGTCACAGGTCCACCATTTAGCTGATTTTTCTGACTCATAAACCTGAGGAAAAAAAGAGTTGATTAGGTTTGGGTTATAGGCTCAAACCTATAACAAGATTTGGAAGTGACTGGTGGTCTTTTAGAATATTATGGTTTGAGCGGAGAGGAAATAATTTTTTTAAAGTGTGGAGGAAGAGTGAAAATATTTGTGTGGCAACCTAGAACATAATTCAGAAAATCTTAATGCTTCATATTTTATTACTTGTCCCCCCAATTTTGGCACTCAGTAACGACAAAGGAGAGTATAAATAAAATTTAGGAAAAGATGAAAACAAAGATGCATAGCAGAAATTTCCTTAATTTCCTATATTTTCATTATACTGTGCACTGTATTGTGAATATATGAAATATTTTCCCATATATGGGAACTTCCTTGCCTTTACCATATATGACTACAAACATACTTCTACTTCAGTTTAACAGAAAAAGAACGCTAATTTGATAGAACACTCTAGCCCTTTGCCAAAATCATGACCTTTTTGTATTGCGATTTTTCCACTTTTCTCTTTTGCACCCTCAATTTCTGCGGAGTGGTTCATCATTGGGACATCAGGGGCCTCTTGCATAACCATTGTCACTTGGTGCTAACCGCTGCAGATCACAACCATGGTGCACCATGCTCTGGTTGCTCTGTAGGTTGGCTTCTCCTATTGAATTCTGTCTGAGGCTTAGTTTGGTTGACTCTTGTAACTAAAAATTATGCTTGGCAATTGAAACAAACAAAAAGCCTTCCATTTTCGCATTTTAAACAGCACGAAAGATCACTGTTTAAAAGATTGCAGTTCAAAAAGAAGCACACATTGTTGATATTGATTTACATCTGCAATCTATAGGAGCAATTCTTCCTGTTTATAACTTTTAAAAGACAGAAACCAATGTGCAATTAGAATGTTAAATTTAGAGCACTAGCATCATTAAGTTATGTTTATATAGATTGTAATAAATCATTACTTTCAGCAAGGGGTGTTTTTCTGAAACAATCGTATATAAATGACATTGCCTTGCTATTCAGTAAAGTTCAATTTTGATGTATAATTTTGAAGGATATTTAATAAATCTTGGATAGCCTACATTATCCAGGCATCTAAAGCAAACTCATTCCATTTTGTTTGTACAATTTATGAAGTCTAATATTCACTCAGAACTAGATATCTCATACCAAAAAAAGCAAAACAATATCTCAACGTGAATGAAATTTTAATTTTTTTTAATATGCATGAGGGGTATTATTTGTAATAATGCTACACTGCCACCTTGTGGACCGATTAGAGGAAAACCAGTTGCATAAATAGCACTGCCCACTTTCCACCTCTGGGGCCCTTGGGGATTCAGGTAGGAGCTGTCATGTAACTGATTCATAATTCCACAAAGAGATGTGGAGTAAGACACTACATTGGTGATGAGGACATTCACTGCCAGGTCATAGTTTGTAATCAGTTTTTAATATTGTTACCTTTAAAAGCTATGAGCTGTGAAGTAAATTTTACTTGGAAAAAGAAATATCAGATTTCAGGTCCCATTGGCATTATTGGTTGCCACCGTTAATCTCCACTAGCCTCGATTTTTCAACCTCTAAAACAAGGAGTTATATTTATATTAGTTGCAACACATCAACAATATCATCCACAATGTGGATGATTCCACATTATTAATTTTGTCATACACGCATGTGAGACATCACTTGTAAACGTTTTTTATGTAAAAGCTATTTGTCAATGTACTTGATCCTCATAAATTAGTGATCTGGAAAAAAATGATGAAGTTTGGTAAAAAGTTAATTAAGTTTAATGATAATAAAATATTGATAATTAGGAAAAGTTTAATATTTTTAGTTAAAAGTATACATACATACATATATATATATAAATATATACATATACATACATACATAGTCAGTGTCCAATCACATGGCTTTTAATTATAAACCATGAGATAATAATGTTAAGTATTAGTAGGACATAAGATATATTTTTAAACTGTTATAAGTATTTTGTTTATTTGCATAAAAAGAATTTATGTCTAACCCATTTATAATAATGTGGCCATTGGAAAGAAAACAGACTTTATACAGTTTTAGTAAATATTTACTGCACAATAATGTGTCATTAGACTTACTTGCGTAAGCCAAATATGCCCTCCAATTTGTACTCTTTCTAAATGCTAATATGTTTAAATATAATTCATATAATATTTATGTGGAAATCCACTAATTCTTATACCAAAAGGTATAAAGTAGCTTCTGCTAATGGACCAGAAAAGGAGCAAAGTGCAATCCTATCGAAGAGCTCTAATAACTATGTTTATTGATAAGTTCATAAATCCCTGCTATTTATAATTATTGCATGGTTGCTACATGTTAAAACACGTTACTGGCATTCTGTATTATTTGCCTAAACATTTTTTTCAACTTTAGAATATCACAGGGTTATCAAATAGAACTGAACCAGGCAAAAGACACTGAAAAATCACAAAGAAGGGAGAAGTATTAAAATGAAAGATGCATAGAAACATATTTGTAAACTGTAGGCTAATAAAGTGCCTTCAGGAAAAACATCTCAACTATCTGTCGGTAAATGTATGAAGATATTTGAATAAAGTAAAACATAAGCGTGTGCAACTACCGTTTTATCCTGGTGAGGTTTTGTTACGTTGCCCAGGGTGGCCCTGCTCAGCTCGGCCTCTTGAGTAGCTGTGACTGACTACAGGCTTAGGTTACTTAGAAATTCTTTGTCTTCGGTTTGGGGATTAAGGAAAAATCTGATTCAAATGTCAGTTAAGAACCGAGTAACCTAAGAATGACAAAGAGCACCGCGTACTGGAGGCAGATGTGTGAGAGGAGAACTGCACACGGACAGGACTTCGTGGGAAATGAGTCTCGCTGCGCTCACGGGAAGAAAGCTGGCAGGAGAAGGAGGACGGAGCGAAAAGTCCCAGGCCAGGCCGGTCAGTGGAGGCACTGTGTCTACTTCTTTAATGATCTTTAGAAGTATTACCATTTTAGATTTAAAAGTATTATTATTTTGGAAATATTATTATTTTAAATTCCATTTTCTTAAAACAAATATAAAAATATTTTTTTAAAAAAATTGGGGAATATGAAATACTGTTTTAAACGTTAAAAATAATAAAAGACAAATAAAAATGCCAAATTCAGAAAAAATCCTTTAATCAATTGCAATTTTTTTTTCATATCATTAAAATATGTACTAAGTAATACCTAGAAAAATAACATCAAAGACTTTGGAAAATGAGAACGGTATTAAGTACACCTGGATTTTACATATAAACTGGCTTTATTTTTCAAATTGTGCTAATAACTGCTATTTAAAATTGTTAAAATCAATGAAATTCCTTATTGTTAAGCAGATGCAAGTGAAATTAAAATCAAACTTGTGCAATAATGTATATAAGGGACACAACCTTACTCTACATGTTTTAACATTAAGGAAAAACAGGATGAATGGCCTGCAAGCTGCAGTTTGCACACACCTGTGAGATAGTCAAGTGAAGAAGTGAGAAACAGGAGGAAAGACAGAAATGACATATCTGTCAAGTGGGGTCATGGAAAGATGAGCTGAAGTGCTATAAATATTTTTATGTGTATAGCCTACATGAAAAACAAATTTATTCAACACATGTTGCTTTTCAAGTAACATGTATAAATAATGATCAGGCATATGAGCAGCTGGTAAAATTTAAATATGCATATATTTATCATTCGTGGAAATACTACTGATGCTGTGTGGTAGTTTTGACAGATAAATTGCAGGCACTTATGTGTGGTGAGAAAAAAACCGCAAGCCTACATCCAATGGTATAAGAAAAAGGAGCTACGTTTAGTGACTATGACAGGGAGATGTCTTCAGGGTAGGTAAATGCCAGCAGAAACAAAAAGGGTCACATGAACAGAGATGAGGTGTCACCGAGACTGAGAAATAGCAAGCGGGCTGAAAAATCAAGCTTTTGGATTTTAAAAGCAGGGTCCCCAGCTCTAAGAGTCTCTGACTGGGTCTCCGGATGAGATTGACAGAAATGATTGACAGGATGCTGAGTCCTCTGGGGAGCTTCCAGTACCCACACCTGCCCCAGAGTTCATGCTGATCAAATTACAGGTGTGACATGCAGTCCGCATATACAACTTTTAACAGGGTTCCTGTGAGGAAAATGTTACTAAAGGTCAGGGAGTAGGTTCCACGTGCTTTGGCCTAGCGTTACAGAGACTTTTGGAATCTGTTATTTTTAATTCTGCTCCTCTTAGAACGGTGGAGGAAGGGAAAGGCCCCGGGGTGCTGCCCAAATGCAAGTGGATGGAGGGGAGTGTGGTCCCCAGCCCCTGCTGGGCTACCTGTACCACCAGTGCATATAATTTTGTTTTTTCTTGCATACTGGACCGAATGCCTGAGCAGCATGCCATCTACCCATAAACCTCTAAATTTCGCACATGCCCGAGCAAACTGTAAGGTATAATATTCCTCTGTTTTAACAATATCACTGACTTTTTTAGGATTAGGATGAGAATGTGTTAAAAACCCAGAATGAATAGGTAATGTTAGGTTTTGAAAATAACTGCCAATAAAAATATGACAATAATCTAGGAAAGCTCCTTAATAACAATTTTAAGTCAGATTGTCTTTTTACAATATAACTAAGCTAGCAAATAAAATGGAACAAAAATATAAGGGTTTGTATTATAGGTACCAAAACTTTTTCTTTATGGTCAACATAATGATTTTTATTTTATTTCTTTCTTTTTTTTTTCTTTCTTGGTACCAGGGATTGAACTTGTGCCCTTCCACTTGTGAGGCAGGCGGTGGAACCACTGAGCTAAAGCCGATCAACATAATGATTTGAACAGATAGCTGTGTTTTAAACCTATTAGGAAAAATATTACATCAACTAGGAAAAGTAATCTGCCACCCTATCATAGTTGCTTCCTTTATATTCTTTCCTTAATAAAATCCTAATTAATGGACATCAATGTTCTTGCTGACAAAGTAGAACACAAAATTCATATGTGAACATCAAAATAATGAAAAACATCCCATTTCTTTTTTTTTTAAACCTTACTTTTACGAACCTTAGAGCTACACAGCACTCATTATCACCTCATTATAAGTCATCTGGTGGTTTTTGTGCTCTAAATTCCACTGGATCTTCATTCTGGAAACTTTTGGTGGACTCCAGATTTTCTGCTCTATCTCACAGGAAGAATGCAAGGTGGAAAGGCCTGGGACGAGAGAATAAGTGTAGATGAGGAAGTTGAAAGGAAATATTCAAAATAGATTTCTAATCTGGACTAAGCTGGCATTCTTAAAATTGCTTTAGAGACTTATTGATCCTCGTCACTGTTGTCAATATTTACAGTGCAGGATGACAGTGTCAAAGTCAGCTTCCCTCATCCAGGAGCAGTGCAATTAGATGGAAAGAGGTTAATCTAAAATCCTACATTTTTATATTAACGTAGACTGAATGTGAAAGATTTCAGATTCAGACGGTGTCATAACTGCCAGTTGGAATATTTCCGGGAGTATACAGCAAACTGTATTCTTCAAAGAAAAACTGGTTTGTGTGTGTGTGTGTGTGTTTTTTTTTCAAATGCATACTTGAGGAGTGAGTGGTAGAGATTGAGAAAATAAACAATAGTGAAGCATCATTTTGACATTTTCCTTCAATCACTTTGATGCGGAACTGTTATAGATTCATATTTAGGCATCTACTTGATAAATACGTTATGCAAGCAATAGAGTAAACTAAACCATTTTTATGGTAGCCGGGCAATAATCAGCCTTGAAAACTAGACATCAGAAGTGCCAGTCTCCGTCAGCCTGTTCTTGCCCACCTGCCAACAGTATTCCCTTGCTTGAGGGAAGCTCTATAAGGCACGTAAGGCAAAGATGGGCTGATCGGGGCATTTCTGATCTCTAATTTCCAAGGCTGGTTATTTGTTTACTGTCTTATTCTCTATATAGGGAACATAGTTCTCAATGAGAATAAGTACAGTCACTTACTAATGCATACTTCTAAGATAATTTGTCTTTAACTGCATAACATTTCAAACCTACAGAGGAGTAATACAATTTTAGGATATTTACTAATT
>NW_022900947.1:49999977-50011431 GCF_012274545.1 Fukomys damarensis | reverse complement strand
ATATACACATTCTATTAGCACTGAGATTTTATAAGAAACATACATTTTTTTCATGTCACTTTTTATAAAAAGTTACTTAGAAAGTTGATATTTTGTTCTATTTTTTCTTCATGAATTTTTGCTTTCTTTACTAAGGTAATCATCTTTCTGAAAATTTTGAATCCTTTTATTCATTCATCATTACATGATCATTGTTGATAAATGCAAGTACAATTCATTAATTTTAAGTGTTAAATATTTATTCCCTGTGTGAAAATACTTGAATTTTCTTAGCTGCTCATTTACTCTGGGCAGAGTGAAAATCTTATAGTGCTGCTTTCAAGGTAAACAATAGTGACTTTTGTGCACCAAATCTATGGAAAAAAAAAAAGCAAAGTGGTTTTGGGCAGTACTGGCTTACATTCTCTCTTTCTCTGGACACCCTTAACCCATTAAACTTTTCTAAATTTGGTAGATTGTTGGTAGATTTCGCTATCATTTTCAAAAATGCCCTATGGCATGAATGATTCCATGGACTAAATTAATCAAATTTCAGCTCTTTTGAAATGATTGTTTTCAATGTTCTCTCTGAGAACTTAGGTGCCCTCTAATTTAACTTAGATCTCCAAGGAACTACCCATCTCCCAATTGTCTTTTATCAAGAACTCCACTATTATTTATGAAAATGCCCTTGAACTATGGGAAATCTTAAACTTCTTCACATCCATCTGCAAATAGCATCATTCAATTCACATGCAGAGAGAGAGAGAGAGAGAGAGAGAGAGAGAGAGGGAGAGAGAGAAGAGACTGAACTCTTCTCTATGGCTCACTTCTCCCTAAGGCCACCTCTGACCTATGGTTCTGATGGTAGTGGGAAGGGCACTGGAGAACTTCTCCTAAATGACAGTGCTGCTTTAGCAACTAGGTATAGGGAACGAGGAAACGGAATTTATCAGAAGCCTTACAGTGGCTCCTAGTGTCCTGTGAGCCATGACACCACAAGGAGAAATAAAAAATAAAGATAGGAAAGGAGACTCAGATAAGAGGCTGTTTTCCAGGTCTGATTAGTGCTGTTCTGGGCAGCAAAGGCAAAGACATCCCAACCTTGCCACTATTTACTGGGTTTATAGGGAGCACAGGTGACTCAGAGGATGACACTAATCATAAATTGACAAGGATCTTATAATAGTAGTCAGACGACTCAGAGGAAGATCAGTAATGCTATGACCATGAGGATCTTATGTTGCTAAGGATCTTATATTGATTAAGACAGTAAAATGAGCAAAGCCGTTCTTACAGCAGTAAGTGGGGTGAGTTAAACTGATAAGGAATTTGTCCCTTCCCAGGTGAAACCTTTATCTTACTACTCAATTCTCAAGGAACTAGGATGTCTTCAGCTGATACAATCTAGCCCTTGAGAGTCACAGCATCAGGGGGCCATTGAGATCTCAGCTGTGACTGGAGGGAAAAATGCAGTTATGTTTTGGCAGGTCAGAGCCAGCCTGGAGGCAAGAATACTATGCTTAATCATAATTTAATTGTGAAATGGTCTTTCCCTAGAATTATGTAGAATGATTCCCAACAGCTGAATAAATGGTAGAGGAGAGAAGCAGACTCAGCTCTCCTTAATTTGCCTTTCCTGGTATAGAACCTTCACACCATATACTGGAAGCATAGGGAGTGGGGTCAAACGTTGCACACATAGAAACATTGCATACAAGGTTCAGTTTTGATTCAATGAGTGGAGTCTGCATGAGTGAAAAAGTCCCCACATCTTGGCTTCTCTGGCTGAGACTCACACGAGAAATATTGATATTGCCCCTTTCAAAAAGACCATTCTGATGAGGACCAGCCCAGGAAAGAGTACCTTTTGGTTTTGATTATGTCAACTGGGAATGGAGTTTCCAATTCACTGAGCAAGAGGGGAAAGAGATTAAAAGACAAACCCAATAGGACAGAAACAATATCAAGAGTCAGTAAATTGGATCGAGGCAGGAGATTAAGTCATGGCAGGATGGCTGTGAAAGTGGATGTGACCTGTTAATTGCAAAGTTGCAGGATTCGTGTGCAGAACCATTCCCAAAGCCCTGCATGTAAACTTCTGTCAAGAACTCAAGCAAGTTTCCAATAGGATGCCTTAGACCTGATGTCAGCCTGAAGAGTAGGAGATACAGAAGGACGATCATGGTTGAACTTTATCCTACTGTGTTCTTTCATGGTGGTCCTTAATGCAGGCTGTAGATTGGACTTCTTTTCCTACTTTTACTTGGCCCAGATTAACCTTGCAGATCATGTGTTTTTTTCTACCTTTAAAACACATGAAATCTCACTACCTTTTGTGTTTGTCTTGACATTCCTTTACTCAGGCTGGAGAGAACCTAGAAACTACTTCTGGAAGGAGACTCCAGCACCCCCAACCTAGTGACATATTTGACAGAGCCATACTGATAAGGCCCTTTGGGCGCTCTCCCTCTCTCTCTCTTTCTGAAATCTGTGAATTTAAACTGATAGACTTTTTTATTTTTAATTTTGTTTTTTTCTTCTCTCTCTATCCTAGAAAAGCTCCAATCCCTTTCTTGTCCCTTCTCTCTCAGGACAGGCTTCCATTTATTGGAAGACTCAAATCCTTTTACTTTTGGGGGAGAAGCAGGGAAAGAGGGTGACAACAATTAATGGAATGTGGAGACTCACAAAGTTTCCTGCTGATGCTATAGCAGCTTCCTAGGGTGTCCCATCACGTGAGAGAAGGAAGGTCTGTGTGTTTTTCCCAGCTGGTAAAAAATTCATAGATCTACCTCAGATTTCTCTTCCTTTCTCTTCTCTTTCCTGTTTTCAGTCACTTGCTCCAGGTACCAGCCAGTAAAGAGCAGCCAGACAGCCTGTTACTGACCTGGTCACAGAAAAAAAATCATTCCGGTTCCACATGTAGCCTAGAGCTTAGGACTTTTTGTCCTCATATTTCTGTTCTCCACAATATTTTGCTCTGCTTTCTCACCCTTTGGGGAAAATGAGCTGTTTGTGACTTGATCTCTTGCATAAATTACTGCCTAAGCCAGTTTATGCCCTTTTGTGCTCAGAGTCTCTTCTGTGCTTCCCACCCTCCATGGCCACTTTTCTATGGGTATAATTAGTGTGTTGCTGTCTCAGGGCCATGATTCATCCAAGTACAATTTTTCACTTATTTGTTGATCATTTTGGTTAATGCTGTGGTTTGCTCACATGGAATTTGCCACATTTGTCGGCCATTTTATTTGGTTACAGTCAGTCACAAAGGCAGTTTGCCTCATGGTCACCAGGAAACTTCATGCTTGTAGGAGACAAACCTCCAAGTTTAGGAAATATACGGGCCACCCTTCTTCTTCTTTTTTGAAAATCAGGTTAGATCTTCTTGTTTCTCCTAGCAGAAATTCAGGTAATTATAAACATATATATGACAGCCTGAGCAAAACAAAAAATAACTTGTAGAGGTCAACTCAGCTGGCTATGAGTACACAAACGTAGAGCTATCCTTGTACTTAGAACATTTTAGGCTTTTTTTAAAAGATATTT
The DNA here is from genome assembly GCF_012274545.1 of Fukomys damarensis. Taxonomy (NCBI): domain Eukaryota; kingdom Metazoa; phylum Chordata; class Mammalia; order Rodentia; family Bathyergidae; genus Fukomys; species Fukomys damarensis. Next base: position 50,007,903 of record NW_022900947.1, on the reverse strand, counting down.
TTATCTCTACTGCCTTAAAGAACCAAAATTTTATTATCAAAGGTAAATGCAGGGAATATTTTCTCTAAGGGACACTGTAGTAAGGCTCCTTCTTGGTCTCTAGGTACTCAGTGGACTGAAGTGTAAGGAAACCCTTGGTTGGGGGGAGTCTCCTCCCTAATCTCTTAACCATTTCATGGGTGGGGAGCTCCACCCTGAAGGGAGCCCAAGGTGGGGCACCACCCCAAACTAAGGGAACCCCCAGAGGGCTCCACCTTGATCACTTAAGAGTTTATTGCTTCTAAGGGAGCCCCAGAGAAGGCTTCATCCTGACCTCCTGAGTTCCAGTGGCCAAAAGAGCCTCTCCAAGTGGCTCCACTCTGATCTCTTAGGATTTACTGTTTCTCAAGTGGTTAAAGGAGTCCCCAGGGGGTGGGCTTGACCCTGATCTCTTAGCAGTTTCTAATGCAGCCACAGGGTGGACTACACCCTTCTCTAACAGGAGTCACTGGGTCAGCATCCCAGAGGAAGCACCAGGTAGATAGATCTCAGTCACCTGTCCATTAGGATGAACTAGGAAATGTCAAGAGAAGGGGACAGGATGGCAGTCTAAATTACAGACTTATTCTTTAGTTAGATCCCTTTCAAAAGGCAAGGGAAGTGCTGTAAATTCCCTTATGTTCAGCATTTTATGGTTCTTTATCTGTGAAATGTCAAGAACCATGATACTTAGAGAGGTTTCCAAGGAAGAGGAAATTGATACTTTTGATAATCTGCTCCTCTTATGTCCACCTGTTTCTTTTTTTCTAGCACTCCAGAGAGACTTAATATTTTCAAAATAGCCTGGTAGGTTTACAGATGGGATCCCAGGCCCCTGTGATCCAATTGCTGGACACAGCCTTTTCTGTGTTCAAAGTCAGGATCTAGACAAGGGTGAAAAGAGAAGGGATAAGGAAAACGAACCGGCCAAAATTATGGCTGCTGCAAATGACATTGCTTTAAGCACACACAAATTGTCCAAGGGAACATCCAGGTCCCATCGAGGCCTGCAAGAAAATGGATACTAGCCACATATGTGTAATAAGACGCCTCCTAGGCCCTGCTCCTTATGTCTGGTGGCTAATGTGCCTGACTTGTGTCACTGGATGATTGACCGTCGCTGCTTTCATAAAAGGGCTAGGTCAGCCAAACTCTCATCCTTTGCTCTGATAAAGAAGACTGAAGAGGTCCAGGACAACCTGCAGTGCTCCTGTTCTTGGACACCTTTATCAGGAGATAGAGAAACCCTAGGTCACCCTGTATGTTTTGGGTAAGCAATTTTCATTCCTGTGGCCTCTGTTTTAATTTAGTTTTATAGAAAACCCTCCTCTAGATCTATATCTGTAATGGGAAATAAAGAGAGCCCTAGTCAGTCACTTGCTGTGATATCACTTCAAAGGTCCAGTGTTTAACCATGAGTGTTTAGCCGTCCCATAGTGTCTTTTTAGTCTTTTTTTTTTTTTTTTTTTTTTTTTTTTTTTTTTTTTTTCCATTTGGTACCAGCATTGAACTCAGGACTTTGTGCTTGTGAGGCAGGTGGTGGCACCACTGAGCTAAATCCCTGTCCCTGTCGCATAGTGTCTTAATCTTTCACTAGGAAGACCTTTACTAGAAAAAGTGGGAGCATTTTACAAATTCCAGAAAAGGTCAAAGTAGATTTTACTCACTGAGACTATATGACAGGCCGTGTTTCTTAGACACCCCTGAGATTTTTATAAAGACTTGTGCTACTTTTATTCTTGTCCTTTTGAAATATGCAGGTTTAAAAGTTAGCCACTCTCATAAACAGGAGAGGTGATTTCTCAGATATCTGGGAGGCTGACAGGACGTCAGTGACCCACCCCTTCAAGACCTTGTGAAGGTACGGTTCACTGATGGAAGCAGCTTTGTCCAAGAAGGACATCCAAAGGCAGGTTATGCAGTTGTCAGTTCACAACAGGTCACCAAAGCCAATTCCCTTCCCCCTAGCTACCTGTGCTCAGAAAGTAGAGCTCGTGGTTCTTACATGGCCATTGATATTAAGAGAAGGCTGAAAGCTAAGTCTTTACATAGGCTCTTTCTGATGCTCACGCCCATGCAGCAATCTGGAAAGAAATGGGAGAGCTAACTAACAACCAGCCATGTATAAAATGCAGGTGGGCCAGGGATTTAGCTCAGGGACACCCTGCCTGCCTCATAAGCTCAAGGTCCTGAGTTCAATCTCCAGTACCAAAACAAAACAAAACAACAAAAACACAGAGCAGGAAACTTTACAAATCTTAGAGGCAGTCTATCATCCCAAGTAGGTTACTGTCATTCCTTGCAAGGGAGCTCAAAGAAACATGCCTAAATTCTCTTTGGGAAATCAAAAGACTGGTGGAGAGGCAAGAAAGATAGCTTTATAGCCTCTCAAAACCTTATTCTTAGTTCCCGAGGAACCATTAAAATGGTCCTTCCTCAAGGGATGCAGTGGAAAACTATAAAATTGCTACCTGGAAAATGGTCACTAAAATTTTCACGGGACTACTGCCCCACTGTGACCTGCCCGACGACCTGAAGATCCTCTTCAAAAAGCAAGACTCCAGTCTTGCTCCCGGTGCAGGTAAATGGAAGCACTAATGATCCCTAATTCAGCATAGTTTAAGTGGATACCTTTATTAAGACTACTGTTAATTAGATCCATAAGGTGGGTAATGTTGTCAAGCCTATGACTCTCAGGCTCTCAAGAATTTATCTCACATCCCTCCTTCACATATTTTCTCCTCCACAGGAACTGTGGAAATTTGCCCTGCTCTTGCTCATATTTGGGCTCTAGATGACCAAGTAAAGTTACCCTTCTAACAAATTCACCAAGTTTTCTTCCACTAAACAGGCAGATCAACAGTCATTCACATATAGTCACTAACCTTTTCTCATTTTATCCCAACAGATTATTTTTTTCAACAGAGCCTGTGGGTCACAGCACTCTAAGGTAGCTGGAGAGCATATATTCCCCAATGGGTAGAGGCTACAGGCCATTTCAGCAGAAAATAGCTATATGAAGACAGAGACATGTGCTCCCTCAGCTCCCCATAAGAAATCATGGGGATATGTATCAGGAAGAAATGAAGCAGGAGATTAGAATGTGGAAAGCTGGCTGAGAAAGACGGTGTGACTTTTTAATCACAAAGCTCCAGTACATATGGGCTGAACAGTTCACAAAGCCCTGTGTGTACACTTTTGTGAGGGTTTAGCAAGTTTTGGAGAGGACAGGCTGGAAGTGATATCAGCCTGAGGAGTGGAAGAGCCAAAAAGACAGATGCCATTAAACTATCTGCTACCATGTCCTTTCACAGTCTCCTGCTTTCCTGCTGTAAAATGTATGCCTTTTCCTGCTTTTACTTGGCCCAATCTTGCCCTGTAGAGCAGGTTCGCGTCCTCCCTTTAATAAAAGTAAAACCTCACTACCTTTTGCACTTGTCTTGAACAATTTTTTTTGCTCAGGCAAGAAAGAACCTAAAAGCCACCTCTAGAATGCGACTATACAACTCCAAAATCCAGTAAGAAGACTATATCAGAGTAAAAATAGCTTTCTGTACAGCAAAGGAACCAAGCACTTTCATGAAGAGACAGTTTATGAAACTAGTGAAACTTGTAGCCAGCTATTCCTCTAATAGAGATCTAGCCTCTAGAATATATAAAAGACTCAAAAAATTAACCCCCAGAAAACAAATGACTCAGTCGAGAAAAAAAAAATGTGTGAATGAGCTGGAAAACACTTCTCAAAAGATGTACAAATGCCCATAGTATATGAAAAATCGTCCTTTATCTTTGGCTATTAGGGAAATAAAAATCAAATCTACTGTGAAATTTCATCTTATCACAATCAGAATGGCTATAATGTAAAACAAAATAAACATCTGTGAGGATGTGGCAGGAAGGGAACCTACTTACATTGCCGGTGGGAATATAAACTAGTACCACAGCTGTGAAAATCAGTACGGAGATTCCTCAAAACTAGACCAGCTATTTCTGTCTTGTATATATTACTAAAACAGTTAAAGATATCATACTATAATGATAGAAGCATATTCATTTTATATTAACACCATTTACAAGAGCAAAGCTCTAGAAACAGCCTAAATGTTCAACAATCGATGAATTGATGAAGAAAATTTGGTATATAAATCCTTTGGAATAGCATTCTTCCCTAAAGAATAAGGAAAGAGGGCCAGGGATTTAGCTCAGCAGTTCAGTGGCCTGCCTTGCAAGTGCAAGGACCAGAGTTCAATCCCTGGTACAAAAAAAAAAAAAGAATAAGGAAAGCATGTTACTTTCAGGAAAAGAGATGAAAAACTTGAGACCATAACATTAAATAAGAGAGGACAGATGCAAGACATTATCTATTCCATGGTTTCTCTTGCATAAAATAACTAAAGCATAAATAAATAAAAGAACAAAATGATGGAATGATGACAGGAAACAAAGACGTTTGGAGATCAAGAGAGGGAATAGGTTAGGGAAGGAGGCTAAGGCATTTAAAGTGATGAAGTTATGCTACACATCTATACCAGTTTCCCAATATGAATATAACTATTATGTATTGTAAACATGCTTTCATAGTAAAAAATAAATTTCAGAAATATAAATTTCCATTTTGCTTGCTTAGTTATCCTTCATCCATCCATTTATACATCACTTTAAGTAGTATATAGGAGTCAGTCAGAATAATTATTTAGGTTAGGGCTTTGCAGGGTTCAAAGGAAAAAAGGTGTAGAAGTATAATTCTGTAGGTTTGAGGCCATAAAAGAAAACAATGACTGATATGTATACATATAATATAACATTATTAAAGTTCAATTTGCACCTCATGCATATGCAAATATATATCTGTCATATTATCAAAATGTATTTAATTTTATTAAGAAAATATTCCTTATCTCAACTTTGATGTGATTTTTTGGTTTCTATACTGAATTTCATGAAATTTTAATGCATATGATTTAAAAATGGCAGCTTTATCTTTTGTCATGCATTATGGATTATTCTTATATCCTTTTTTAATGTTATATTACTTAGGTAGGGGAATGTGGGCTTTTTGTATTTTATTTTGAATAGAAAAGCTATTAATTTTCTTGCCAGAAAATGTATTGTGCACATATTAGTTTTTGAAACCATAATTTCAACAACAGCTACAATAAAAACAATAAGGTGAAAATATGTTTTTATTGAAGTTATTTTCTTTTTGCTACATTTAAGAATTTAACCGATAATATTTAGTACTTACTATTGAGTTAAACCTCAGTTACTCATGGCGTGCTGTTCTTTTAAGGAATTGTGAATTCTTTTCCATTTAGTACCATTTCATCCATTTTGAGTGAGTTACCTAATCTTTTGCAGTGTTATTGCTATAGGATTTTTTAAGTGAACATATGCAACATATTGTGTCACTTAAAGGAATGGAAAGGATGGATTGATGAGAGAGAGGAGCAGGGAGGGAGAGGGAGGGGAGGGAGAAGGGGAGGGAGACAGAGGGAATGTTAATGACTAAAAGGAAGGGAAGAGTTCATAAATAGATTAATGGCAGTGTAGAAAAAAGTGAGGGAGGGCTTGAACAGAGAAACTAATGTAGAGTGGAGAATTTTATATTTTGTTATATTTTTCATATTTTATATTATATTCTTTCAAAATCTTAACAAATTTGAAATATAAAAAGTCTATTAGCTCTCACTTTAATGAATTCCACTGTTAATTGAATAAATGTTTTTTTCTTTGCTGCATATTCTTAATATTTTCATAGGTTCTATGTGTGTTTTTAAAAAATAAGTTTCACAGGGTCTGCTGAGCTCCTCAAGCTGCCTGTCTTGTTGAATTTAGAAGTCCCGCCCTCTTGTTACCAATGTTCTCCTCTCTCCCAGTTCTTGTTCTGAAGACTATGGAGAATGAAGTCCACGAACACAGCAGTGGGGAATGACCTGAATGTAGTTTATTACAAAGTGCAATGGAAAACTCTTGCTAGCAGAGGGTGCCACCAAGGGATGATGTTGTGGCAATGTAAATCCAGGGCTTTGTATGTGGGTTTGGCATAACAATGCAACAGAGGATTGCAGCTTTAGCTAGGCCTCTGATCTCAAGAGGGCAGATTTCCCTTGCACTTCAATGTCCCCAGGTTTATTTCAGGTTACCCAGGGTCTTCCCTTGGAGAAGCAATGGATTGCCATGTTTGGCTAAGCCCTCAAGGTCAGTAAGGCAGCCTTTCCTTGCACTCCCATTTCCCAGGCCTTGTCTTGGTTTACTCAGTGCCTTTTCCCCTGTGCCCCAATTTTCTTATAGTTTATACTGGTTAACCCAAGTTCTTGCCCTGTCTTTTGTTTCTGCTTCCCGGTCTCACTGTAATCTATTAGCTGAAGTCCTGGGAGATATGCTAATGAACATAAAAATGTCATTTGTTCAAGCTCTAACCCTCAGTGGACAGTCTTGGAGATAGAATGGGACAAGGTTATTCAGGTTAAATGAGGTTATAATTAGAAAATCTTAATCCCAAAGGGATGATGTCTTCATAAGAGGCATCAAAGCTATCTCTCTCTACCATTCCAGAATCCAAAAGAAAGATGCAAGACAAAGAGAAAGCTATCACCAAAAACTGGCTGACACCTTGGCCTTGCATTTCCCAGTCTCCAGAACCTTGAGAAAATAAATTTATCTTATTTAAGCCACTCGATCTGTTACATTTTATATAACCAGTGGTACAGACTAATATTATTTAATTATTCATATTTTATAAGTGCTATGTTATTAACTCTTGACCCATAAATTATTAAAAAGTCCAAATTTTGTTTCATTCTATTTTTAATGCACACTACATTAATGGAGTTGTTACTCATCACTCTCTATTGTAGCATAATTTCATAATTGCCTTATGTATAGCCCCTCACTTATTTTGGAAACATTCATATTATTTTACCCTTCCATTTTCTTCCTCACCTTAAAAACCCACCATAATGGACATGACTCAGATTCTTTTCTATGAACTTAGCTTTATATAATATGCATTCTAGCATTTATTCTTAACAATTAATATATATATACATAGTTATTTCTTCATAGCAGCCATTCTTTATGGGGTGAGGTGGAATCTCAGTGCTGCTTTTATCTGCAACTCTCAAATGACCAGATGCTGTGAAGAAATCAACCAATAACAAAAGATGGCAGGGTTGTGGGGAGAAAGAAACACTTCTCCATTGTTGGTGGGACTGCAGACTGGTGCAACCACTATGGAAATCAATATGGAGATACCTGGGACTAGAGGTTCCATTTGATCCAGCCATCCCTCTGCTGGGTATCTTTCCAAAAGAAATAAAAGAATCATATCACAGTGATATATGCGCACCTATGTTTATAGCAGCACAGTTTGTAATAGCTAAAACTTTGAAATAGCCCATTTGCCTATCATTTGGAGACTGAATAAAGAAGATGTGGTTTTTCTATAAAATGGAATACTACCCAGCCATAAAGAATAAAAATTAGATTCATTCATAGGAAAATGGATACATATTGAGGATATACTCCTAATTGAAATAAATAAGTCACACATATATAAATACCAAATAGTTTCTCTGGTGTGAAAAACTATAATAGTACATAAGATCCTATTGAGATAATTGACAGTGTGAAATAGGAAGAAAAGGGCTAAAGGTGTAGGGAAAGTGGGAAGGGTAGGGGAAAGGGAATGAGAAAAAAGAAAAAAATATGAGAAAATGAAAAATGGAAATAAAGCGTTTGTAAATGGAGAGGGGAGGAGTGGGTGAAGGGAGTGCAGGGGTAAGGGGAAACAATGAGAACCAAGACCTGTCACGTAAAGGTACAAGATCCCAATAATGAATGCAACTGTGCTGTATACCTAAAATGTACCAATAAACTCAGTGAGAGATAAATATATATATATATATA
>NW_022900947.1:49996829-49999877 GCF_012274545.1 Fukomys damarensis | reverse complement strand
TTTTTATTAAACACACTTTAAACCTCTGAAAATGCTCTGCCATGCCTTCACAGATAATAACAGAACTTTCATTTTAAAATGACACAAACTCATCAGTAAAATTGAGTCTGTGGTCTTTGAACCAAACTCTTCTCTTTCACTCTCTTGTGCAGCTGAGAGACATGGAATTTCCACATAGACTGTGCATCCAGAACCATAGCCCTCTTGGTCCTGCAGCACCCTGTCAGCAGGTGTCCTCTCAGTATGCACATGGGAAAATTGATTGAAGTTCCAATTATTGTAGGAAGAGACATATTGCCTTTAATCCCTCTTGAATATGTCACCCTAGCTTTGCACACACTGACCCAATAGTTATTGCCACTAACTAAATCTATTTTGGAAATTCTCTTCTGTGATTTTTCTTTATCTCAGTTCAGAAATTTTACCTACTGGAGTCATTTTGACTTTGGAGAAGAGGCTAGAGTCACAAGATACCAGATCCAGTGAATACAGCAGAGGAAAATGCAGCACAGTATTTTAGGAACCTGCTTTTCCACTGAATGGGATTCAGCAGTAGCACCTTTTGTATTTCTCATCATGCCTCCAAGATACACTAACAGAAACAGAACTTCTAGAAATGTTTCAGAAAGTTTCAAGTACAGCAGATGAGAGTGTTCAAGGAAAGAGGGAGTATTTTGGGGGGTATTAATAGCAATATGTCTTTTACTCTAATACTTTTTTAAAAATTTTAAAAATTCATGGTATTTCTAAATCTCTCATCATAAATTGTAAGGACCAAGTTTTCAGGTCAAGGTGGGATCCCTCTGGGCCCTTTGCCCACCTCTGTGCCCCTTGTCCAGAACAGAGCTACAAAAATTCCATTCTGTAAAATTCCATTCTGTATGACAGTCTCCCTGTGTTTCTGTTCCTCTTTTTAGGGCAAGCTGTCTTAGGGCATCTCCACCCTGTTTCTGTTCCCCTTTTTATGATCTAAAGATGAATTCTTCCTGTTTAAGATAATCAATGTTCTTTAAAAGGAGGAACTGATTTAGCCAACATAGGTACTAGTCACAGTTTACATAGGTAGCCACTGCTAACATAGGCCTTAGTCACTGCTTACATATGTAGTCTTTGTTAATTAGTCTCTGTTAATTATAGAATTTGTTTAATCAGATGTTCTTTAAAAAGAGGAATTGATTCTGTGAATGTAGGCATTAATAATTTTCCAGTAAGTGCCCTCCCAGTACCCCTCAAATATCCAATAATAAGCGAGAGCTAAAAATAGGACCTATAAAAAGGCAAAGTGTCCCTAACCCTATATAATCCTGCTTCAAAGATGGATCTGGGCTCTCAGTCTAAAGCCGCTGTGATGGTGACACCCAAGGGTGCAGGCTGGAGCTTGCAATAAACTCCTCTTGTAATTGCATCAGACCTGACTCCTTGGTGGTCTTTGTGGACTTCGCTACTTGGGCATAACATTTGGGAGCTTGTCCTGGATCCCCAAATTCCCCAGGACTTTCTCTGGAGGAAATCAGCCTGCAGAACGTGCACATGTGAGTCTTTTTCTTTCTTTCTTGTTTTTTGTCTTTTTGTTGTCCATGTTCTGATCTGAAATCCACGGGCCTTTTTATGCTGACTATGAGTTGTGGGCTGATGGGCCTAAGCAAGTCCAACTAGTGGGGTTGTGAAAGATGTTTCCAATCCTACTGCATCTGAGAGTGGCACTTGCTCACCTGAATCTGAATCTGAGAGCACTCACTCATCTGTGTAATTTGAGGCCTCTATGTTTTATGTGTTTCCTTTGTGATTGTATGTGTTTTGTCTGCTGGTTTTGTGTACATTGTAAATGGTTTTATGTGAATAAAGATGGACATGATCAATAATAATTGGACTGTCTCAAATTAAATTATTCCCCTTTTCTTAATGATTAAACACTTTAAAGAAGTGAAAGCATGAGCTCTTGGTTTGTCTGTGCAAGTAAAAAAAGGGGGAAATATCTAATTATTGTTTGGAAAATCCCCCTCATTTGTTAAAATCTCTTTTGCCTTCACAGCTGCTGGAGACAATATTGGTTACCAAAAGAAAAGGAAAATTCTGAAGATGTGGCTCCAAAAACACCCCACTAGATTGCTTTCTCATTAATTTTAAATTGGCTTTTTCCCTGAGCAGGAAGATAAATACAGTCAAATTATCCAGTGGGAAAGAAGGAACTAACTGATGGACTGTAACCTAAGTCTCACCAGAGAGAGAGACTGCCCACCTCCTTGAAAGGGAAGAGTCGCCCCCCCAGGGATTTCCTGGGTTACCTTTCTAGGATGCGGAGGCCAGCTCACTGGTAGCAAAACAGAAAGAAGGTAAAGAGAGGTTAAAATCCTATGTCTAAATGGTAAGATCCCCTGGGTAGCCCCCTAGTTTGTCTTTGGAAGGGGCCCAGGGAGGGAATGTATTAACTTCTGGTGTGACTGTGTGTATGATGAATGACACATATCCTCCTCCTTTGTTTGTCTTGCATCACTGGACAAGGGAATATCTAATGGTCATGGAAAATGTTGGTGCTGGGCTGGCTGTTCTTAAGTATATAATTTAGAATTTTAATAAAAATTTTATGGGAGACTATAAGATAAAAGTGCAATCAAAGATGCTTAAGAAATTTTGTGAGTCATCATAATCTCAGCCAAGTCAGACTTTGCCCCCTGGACAACTCTAAAAAAAAGGAAAGTTATATGCCTTTGATTCACTTATCTGAGACTTTAATAATTTGGAGCCTAATGTATTCTAGGAACTACTCAAGCTTCTGCTCTGTGGTAATTAGCTACTAATTAGAATTATTTAGTTCTGGTCTTAAAATAATTGTTTGCCAAACCTGCTGTTTTCCTGTGGTAAATTTACCTCTCAAAAAAAATTTAAATTATGACATCATTGAAGGCAAATCCCAGTGTTTCCCTTTTTAGAGGAAATTATGCTGCCTCCCCCTCCCAGAGTTGCTAATATTGAGAATATAAAAGAAATAGAAACCAAGAATAAAATTGTTTAGCTCTATTGCACCAGAAAGTGCAAACAAATCATATA
>NW_022900947.1:49988737-49996768 GCF_012274545.1 Fukomys damarensis | reverse complement strand
GTTTAATTGGTGTGTTTAAAATATTTCTAGTATATTGCAAATTTTTGAATTATAATTATAGGGTTAGTCTGCTCATTGTACTTTGTTGATAAAAATTCTAGATTAATATTGTGCTATGGATAGCCAATTAAATTTTAAAATATAACAATCTGAGAAAAGGAAAAGAACATTTTAAGATTTTAACAGCTGAAGTTTTTTTATAAAATGAGATAGAAATAGATATTAAGAAAGCTATGGGTAAAAGAGATATACTTTTGATATGAAAGGATTTTGTATGTTTGTCCAGTTAGAAAGATATAAAGAAAGATGTATAAGATCAGAAGGCTTGGGTATGTAGAGAAGGTATGTGGAAGTGATTAAACAAAAAATATGTATGTTTGCTTGTTGGTTTCAAGATTGTTATAGAAGATTTATTTTTATAGTAAAGAAGTTTTCATTTCTTTTGATTATAATTCTATAAGAGGTTTTTGTTAATTGACCTGCAAAAGCTTTGATTAGTCTGAATTAAGAGAGATTTTAGGGCTAGAGATTTAGCTCAGTGGTGCTGTTGCCTGCATTGCAGACACTGTTTCATAAATTGTTTTATATGTTTGTCTGTACCCAATTGTTTAAAAGGTGTTTGTCCAATTATATTTTGAGTAAAATTATAAAAAGGATATTAATAATTTGCTAGTTTTTATAATCTGGTTTTATAAGTCAAAATTGTGTCAAGATAATTAAATATAAATTCAAGTCTAAATAGACTTCTGATAATAGTGTAAAGATAGATATTCAAAAAAGTTTATTCTGGTCAATATTTACTAATGACCTTCTGAGAAGATGATATCCCAATAAACATGGGTAAATCTGTTATTATAAAATGTTTACATTGGCTATCATCAAAGAATTAGATTCTAAATATGTTATTGTGATGTGTTTGTAATGCTTATTTTCAAAATAAGATTTTTGTAAAAAAATAGATTGAGGTTCTATTAAAATGTTTTTGATACCTGATTAGATTAAGGGCCCAGAAAGACAATAATTATTATAAGATAAAGAACAAGAGTCAGCATTTAGTCAAAACTAATTCTGCTGCCCCCTGTATCAGGAATCCTAAATGAGATCCAGCCTTTTAGCTTGTATCTGATTAAAAAAGAATTCATATTGCTTTAGGGGTGCTCATTAAAGTAATAGGCCCATAAAAATTAGCCAATTATATATTTATCTTAAAGTTTAGATCCAACTGTAAAGAGATAGCTCTTTGTTTAACCTTTAGGAAAAAGTAAATTATTTGGTTTCTTCATGCCTTTTAAAACTATTGAGTAACAGGACATTGACGGCTCTCAAATAATAGAGTCACATAATATCAGGCCCTCATCTGTGAGAATCCCTGCCTATATTTTGTTCCAATTAAAACCTTAAGTCCTTCTACTTTTTGCCCTCAGAACCTGGCCCCCTGATCATAACTGCCTTGGGGTCACTGATGAATTGTTCTCCAGTCATCTAGATCTGCAGAAAGACCTGCTGCCTGAAGCTGACTTTGTCCTGTTCAAGGATGGGACAGCTTCATGGAAAATGGGGTATGCTATGCTGGATATGCAAAGATGACTCAAGATAAAGTGGTCCAGGCAGGAACCCTCCCTACTGGATTGGTCAGCTCAATGAGTGGAACTGTGGGTACTCATACAGGCTCCCCGATGGGCAAAAGAAAAGAGGGTAAATGTTTATACAGATTTCCTGATTGCCACTTGGTATATCTATGGCACGGCCTATATGGGTGTGGTCTTCTCATAGCAGAGGGTGAACTTATTAAAAATAACTAAGATATAATATAGTTACTTAAGGCAATATATAAATCTGACAAAGTAGCTAGAATAATTCAAAGAGAAAAGAGATAATAGCAAATGGCAATGCTAAGATAGGCGTATAAGCTAAAAGGATAACTAAATAAAAATCTTAGATGATTATACTCACCTCATACAATGGGTTTATATTTTTCTAGATGGCCTGGGGACTTCCCTATAAAAATAAAAAGGGCTTCAAAAATATGTAAGATCTTATTAAAATTTCAAGGTTTAGTCTGCCTCTCTCCATAGGCAGTAACCATGAGCAAGCATTTATAACAAAGGTTATACAAGATCTAGCTAAACTGTTATAATGCTTATTGATCTCAGAGTTCTTATAAGGCTAAAAAAAATGAGTTGATCTGCTCCCTTTGGCCTTCTTTAAGTTAAAAACTATCCAAGTCATATTGGGTTATCCTCATGTGAGGTCTTATTTAAAAGGCCACCCTGTATCTTGAAACTTTATAAAATTATCTCAAGTGCGTTTATCCAGTATAAGATCACAGCTGTCAAAATTGGACAAATATTTCAAAATATCCAAGGATAAATTAAAACCAGAAAAAAAGAGACCCAATAATGGCTATGACCTTGACAGTATTATTAAAAATGGATATTGCAGGGGCTAGTATTAGAGCCACCTCCTTCATTATACAACATCAGCAATACAATGACCTAAAGATAACAATTGATCAAGATATTTAAAAAATTGTCAATAACTAAATTACAAGAGTCTTTAAGCTCCCTTGCTAAATTGACTCTTCAACTTAAAAAGAAAAATAAATCTAATTTTACAACAGCAGAGAGGCATATATGCCACCTTGAGAAAAGAATGTCGTTACTATGCTGATCATTCAAAAATAGTCAGAGATTCTATGGCTAAAGTTGAAAAAGGACTAAAGAAATGAAAAAAGGAAAAAAAAAATACAAAACCAAGGGTGGTTTGAGAGTTGGTTTACATCCCCCTGGCTAACTTCTTTGCCAGAATTTTAATTTTAGATTTAATTTTGCTTGTAATAGGATTTTATATAATTAATAAGTTGATTACTTTTATTAGGAAGGAAACAAGTTCTGTGTAATTAATGATACTGAGACAATAATAACAACCACCTCCTGAAGATGAAGAAATTTCAAGTGTCCAGAAAGAATTATAATGTCCCTTTCTGTCTAATCCTCTTTCTTTCTCTTTCTAAGGGCTGGCCATGCATTTAGCCCATGCACTCTAAAGGTAGACAAGTTCTTTGGGACCATCAGGAAACAATGGATCCCACCAGCGGCCCTGAAATGGCTCTCAATTCTGTATCCTCAAAAATCTTGTCTTTATTGTGCCACCAAAATTTGGTAATGGTCGGGTGAGAGTAAACAAGTCAATCAGAATAAGAGACATAGCTTTTGTTGCAGGATATTGTATATAACATAGCTTAAAATTCAATCTGGTAAAAGATCTGAGACCATATTGAGTAATGGAGAGCCTCTGGAATAGTTAGTTCCCAATAGGTAGAGCTATAAAATTTCTGCCATTACCCTACATTCCCTACACCCTATCCCATAGTTTATCCCTATTGGATATATTGGGTTGCAGTTTTCCTCAAGTCACTAAAACTGACTCCCTTAATTTAAAACAACAAACAAATAACCAAGCAAACAGAGATTATATAAGACAGTTGTGGGACCTAAGGCCTAAATACCTAAAAGAAGCTGAAAGGCATTGATAAAAATGCTGCCTGTCTAATGGATATGTTCCTCCTACCTCCCCTAGACCTCTCTAAGAATTAACAACAAAAAGACCTCCTATAGGATGCCAGATCCAAAGTAAAAGAAGAACTAGAGGCACATCAAAACTACTACTGGCACTAATGATACAAGACCCGACCCTGATCTCGAGGACCTAAAAGACCCTTGCCCCATTTTTTTAGGTTCCACATCGCCCCCTTTCAACAGGAAGTAGCTTAATGAGGATGACATCCAAATTCCTATGATTGGGTCCGTAAGGTCCTTGAGAAGGGGGGAATGTAAGGAATGTAAGTTTTCAGGTTGAGGTGGGCTCCCTCTGTGCACTTTGCCCACTTCTGTGCCCCTTGTCCAGAACAGAGCTACAAAAATTCCATTCTGTAAAATTCCATTCTGTATGACAGTCTCCCTGTGTTTCTGTTCCTCTTTTTAGGGCAAGCTGTTTTAGGGCATCTCCACCCTGTTTCTGTTCCCCTTTTTATGATCTAAAGATGAATTCTTCCTGTGTAAGATAATCAATGTTCTTTAAAAAGAGGAACTGATTTAGCCAACATAGGTACTAGTCACAGTTTACATAGGTAGCCACTGCTAACATAGGCCTTAGTCACTGCTTACATATGTAGTCTTTGTTAATTAGTCTCTGTTAATTATAGAATTTGTTTAATCAGATGTTCTTTAAAAAGAGGAATTGATTCTGTGAATGTAGGCATTAATAATTTTCCAGTAAGTGCCCTCCCAGTACCCCTCAAATATCCAATAGTAAGCGAGAGCTAAAAATAGGACCTATAAAAAGGCAAAGTCTCCCTAACCCTATATAATCCTGCTTCAAAGATGAATCTGGGCTCTCGATCTGAAGCCTCTGTGATGGTGACACCCGAGGGTCCAGGCTTGAGCTTGCAATAAACTCCTCTTTTAATTGCATCAGACCTGACTCCTTAGTGGTCTTTGGGGACTTCGTGACTTGGGCATAACAAAGTCAGCATTTCTCTTCTAGTGCCTGATTTTCTGTTTCTGAACCCAGTGAAGGAGAGGAGCCAAGAGGCTAGGTGTACCCAGCCGTCAAACAATACGTTTATGAGTTTCACATTTGTGTGAATTATCTCATGTTTCATTTCTTAATTAATTCACTTAAAATTATATTTTAACATCTATTCCCTTTGCTCTGAAAGCAGTGTGATTTTTTCTTTCTAGTCTAGTATCTCATAGCATGCATTTACCAAATGCTACACAGCTATTGGCTTAGAGATGAACTTCTGAATCTCATTTATGTCTTATTACTTGGAACATAATCACAGTGCACATACTGCAAGTTTGGGCCCCAAGCCATTTGTAGTGCTTAAACAGGCATTTGATTTCTTTTGTTTTAGTACCAGGGATAGAACTCAGGACCTTGAGCTTGCAAGTCAGGAGGCGGAACCACTGAGCTAAATCCCAGACTGGCATTTGATTTCTTAAAATTGGACTTCATTGGAAATCTAAGTCCAATTTCAAGGAAGAGATGTTCTTTGTTTAAGATTCTGAGTGAAGCCATCAGGGTTTTGACTGTGTACCACTCATGGCTTTCACCTCTTCCTTGAGCATTAGAAACCCAGACCTGGAATCTCAGTCTATCTTGATGTGAGCTCCTCATAAAGGAACACAAAATCTCGTTCACCTTAAACTATGGTTCTCTTTATTTTTTCTTTTTTTGTGTGTGTGAAACATAACCCCAAGGTTATCACAAAGTAGGCAAATTTACTTTACAGAGGATTTTATAAAATCTACTCATGAGAATGTACTCAATACCATTAAAACAAAAAGCATGTTTGAATTTATGATTAATACATATTTTAACATAAACTATGTTTAAAATACCCAAGTAGTAAATTTATAACAAAACAATATAACCCAGCCACGGGCCTTTACAAAAGAGCAAAAGAAAGGGTTATAGTCTTGTGCATGACCTCAGAAAGAGAATATTAAATATAGTTAATATATGATTGTGCAACAAAAACAAGCAGAAACATCATCCATGTACATTTATTTTTTAACTATCATTTGGGAGAAAGAAGTAATCTATGGAACTGTATTCACCATTTGCGAGCAATGAAATTATATTTAACAAAAACATTGCTATTTTCTGTCCAAGGTTCATTTACATTTCATTAATTAATTCTAAACTTGGCATGAAAGCTGTTCCAGGGGTTAAATAAAAAAAAAAAAAAAAAGCAATGAAGGTGAATCCAAGTGTCACAAAAATAACTTTTACTTGATATTGATAACATTCCAAAATATACAAATTCTAGATTGGCCTAGAATCGCAGCCAGAGTCCAAATGAAACAGCCCAACACCTCTACTAAGCACATTTATTAAAAATTTAACCTAGTGTACGAGAGCCAGGAAGCTGTTCTAATAGTCATGCTCCCAAGTCACCTAAGCATGAACCACAGATGTGGACCGGCTGCTCGGAGGAAGGCGATTAGGGCGTTCTTGGCGGAATACTCAGCACAGAAGATATTTCCCCACTGTCGGTGATGATGCCGTCACACCGTGACTGAAAAGCTTTTCCCACAGGCCGCAGAGTTTTGCAGTTCATTGTCCTCAGCCCTTTTTTCTATTCAGTGCTTGTATGCATGTTTGATCTGTAGGGACTGGTTCTCCCTGCCTTGCTCCTGCACTGCTGTGGTCGTATTACCCAGCTTTCTTTGCAACTCCGGTACTTCGGTCTGAAGCTTTCCTATTTCACCTTCTTTTTTAAGGCAACTTCCTAGTACTGCTCTCCTTTCATCTTGATTATTCTGAACTGTAGCTTCTAAAAGTTCAATTTCATCCATTTGTTTTGCAAGTTCTAAATCTCCTTTGACTAGATTGCCACACCTTTTCTCTTTGTTGCTTTACTTTGGTACGTGAGGCTTTTTTAAAATCAGGTTCTTTTCTTTAATTATTATAATTTAGCTACCGTTTCTTCTTGCAATGCCATAAGGGCACTGTGTGTGTCACCTGAGTTTGTCATCTTGCTAAAAGTTTTCCAAGCGTTGCTTTTCAAATTTTAATGCATTTACATTGTTGGCAGTTGAGAATGTCGACTAATGAGAACATATGGGGCTGTCAGTACCACAATAGTACGCTATTTAGAATAAAATCAATTATCTATCAGAATTAATCATCTATCCTTTCAAGCAGAATACGTTTTGCATGGCTTAGCATACGCTGTGAAATGTGCCTCGAGTTCTACGCCTGTTGTAAGACTATGGCGGGATGCCAAACAAGGTGGACAACTATTGACAAGACAGAAAATACCCCTGACACAGCAACATTTCATAGAGCCAGTTTTTCTATGATCAGATAAGAACATATCAGAAGAAATATAAACTTTGAGAAAAATAATGATAATTTAAATCAGTACTGCCTTGATTCTTTGTTTTCTATTTTCTTTTCTCCAAAGCAAAATTAAGAAAGAAAACATGTACATTATTTGCTGTGTAGCATTTTTGTTGTTGTGCTTGTGGGTTTTTATTTTCTTTTTATTGAGTTTATTGGTACAATCTGGGTATACAATACAGTTACATTCATTACTGGGATCCTGTACCTTTACATGACAGGTCTTGGTTCTCATTGTTTCCCCTTGGCCCTGCCCTCCCTTCACCCCCTCCTCCCCTCCTCATTTACAAACACTTTATTTCCATTTTTTCATTTTCTCTTATTTTTTTATTTTCCTTGTTCCCTTTCCCCTACCCTTCCCACTTTCCCTACACCTTTAACCCTTTTCTTCCTATTTAAGTGTGTTTTTTGAAGTATGATTGTTGACTGATCTTTTGGAGAAGGAGGCCGGAAGTGGACATTTATGAAAGATTGCAAGGCTATTCTGTAGCAATTTTCTTACATTGTTTTAACAAAGTAGCACTTCAGTAATTTTATTTTTGGTTGTAATTGCTATAGTAAGCAGAGGTCGGGGAAGCAGAAATAGAAGAGATCTATATATAGGAGTAATGTGATTATTTGATTTATAGAGCTGCATCTTGAGTGAGAAATGATTGTGGATAGTATCTATGTGTGTGAGTGGGAGGTTCTCTATTACAGTTTTTCATTTCATGGGGAGAAACTTGTGCTTATTTTCATTCACAAAAGTATTTTGTTAACTGGGAAGTATGTACTTTAAAGCTTATTTGAAATGATTTGAAGCCTCTAAATTTTTGATACATGAGACCTCACATAGAACTTAGATCTCAGATGTCATTCATTTGAAATAGGCAGAGCCAACAAAAGAAAAAATAAATAAGTGGAAATTCATGAAAATTTTAAAAATTGTGCATTGACAAACAATATCAATAGAGTAAAAAGACAACTCAAAGATTTGGATAAAACTTTTGCCAATCATATTTGGGTATCTGATAAGAGATTGATGTTCAAAAGAAAGGTTTAAAAATAAATAAATATTTTAATAGTTTTCTTTATTTCATATTGCACATGTTCCTTTATGAACATCTAAGCAAATGTACA
>NW_022900947.1:49977623-49988516 GCF_012274545.1 Fukomys damarensis | reverse complement strand
TTTTACTTACAAAAATTGAAATTATTCCTGGGGATTTAGCTCAGTGGTGCTGCTGCCTGCCTTGCAAGTGCAAGATCCTGAGTTTGATCCTCAATACAAAAAAGAAAGAAATTACTAGTTTTTCCGTAAAACTTACTACATTACTAATACTCATTAATTAGGTGCCATATATTGCAATTTATTAGGAAAAAACTGAAGTACAGAACCTTGTAGTGAATGTGCTCAAAATAACACATTGGGGCATGGAATTTAGAAATTGAGTATAGCAAATTTTTGTCCCAAGTCTGAAAATTAAATTAATATCAGACATCCAACTTGGGTCCTTGCACTTGCAAGGCAGGTGATGGAACCAATGAGCTAAATCCCCAGCCCTAAATCAATATTTTTAATTGCTAAAAATAAGGGTGATAACCAGAATGAAGTATTTGAAAAATAGTAGTTCTAGTGATCTAAATTTCATTAAATCAGTTTCTATTGACAGAAAAGTTGACCTGTAAATTGAAATTTGCAGGTACTAATAAAAATTAAATATACTGTAGGAATTCTAACACAGACTTTGATATTTATTCCAGAATTTTAAAACTCTGTGACCTTGATCAAATCACGTATTTACAAAATTTAGATTTCCCGATCTTACCAAAAGGACAGTTACAGCATAAGCCCCTTCACAGTGCTTTCTGTGACCTTCAAGGCCATCTATGTGCACTGTGCTTAGTTCCGAGCCTGCCGCAATCTGAGTGCTCAGTAAATGCTAGTTCATCTTCTCACGGTGAGTATCAGTAACACAGGAAGAGTACGTTATTCCCTCCAGGATAAGGGACTGATGACCTCTAATAAATCAGTCTGTGTCACTGTCATTAGGTCATTTAAAGTGATGATATGTCCAAAGGAATGTCACCTTCAGTGAACAAAATGTTATCCACTTAAGCTTGTCTTCAACTTTCACCTATAGGGGTCATTACAATGTCATGTGTAGAACTTGGTTTAGAAAAAGCTGAAATCACCAGATGGAATTGTGCACATGTTTTTTTCCCCTCTTTTGGTCTAACAGTGGAAAATAATGCATAATGTAAGTCACCTGAGAACACTCTGACATTCTCTTACAACTCTTCTGCTTTATCAAATATTTGTCGAACAACATTTGACTTTATGCTCCACACCAATTCATTTTTGATTGGATGCCTACAACTGGAGTCCTCTTAGACTTCAAAAAGACTTAGTTACTACGACTTGGAACTTGAGAATATGTTTACAAAGACATATAATGTGAGGAATTATGTACATTGCGAAATGTGTATTTTTTAAAATGACAAATAATTTTAAAAACTGTTTAAAAAGTTATTCAAAATTTTTAAAGTATAATTTTTTTCTTAGGTGTAGTTAGGTAATATAAATAATACTATTCAATACATTCTTAAGTCATGTGGCAATCTTTGGAGACCCTTGAAATATAATTTTGTGATGTGATTTTCACAAAGTACAGCACTGTGCATTCTATAGGAAGAGGCAATTTACTTTCTAACAGGAATGCTTATGAATTTCATGACATTTGAATTTATGTTCCCTTATGAAGAAGGCATGCAACAGATGGGTGAGCTATGTGTGATTTCAAGAATCTTTTCATGACAGAGGAACATAAAGATTATTAATTAAAGGAATATATATTCATTATTCTATCCATAAATTTACTTTATTAATTTAAATTTGCATGATTATCCCTTAATAAGATGACCACAAATATTTCAATAAGTAGATTTGCCTCAAATATTTATTCTAGAGAAAAATTATTTTATAATCCAAAACAATAAAAATTATTTAATATACAATTTTAGGAAGTTGATACTTGGCTATTGCAATTCAGTTGGCTTCAACTTCCGCCAAAAAGACCTAAGGTTATTCATTCCATAATCTTGCCTATGTTTCCCTAATTCAGTCTTTCATCTCCTCGCTCTCCTCATGGTACATCCCTTCTCACATCAGAGCCATAAACAAATTCTCTTGAAAATTAATTACACTTAATATAAAAGCAAACTGTTTATAGATCATCACAAGTAATCAAATCTGTGTTACAAATATGGTCTTTTATTAAAGAAAGCAAACAAAAAGAACTGGAATCATTATAGTCACAATGGCATGGCATTTGCCCTTCCTGTGCTTAGAGTGACTTTTGCTGGGCCAGACAGTAATGAACCAGCATTTTTACCATAGAAATGCTCAGACATGTACATGTGCACAGTAGGGAAAAAGCATCAAATGTTTCGACATATGAACAGGCTTCACTCATCTATGACTAAAACAGATGATTTATGAGATCAGACCACCTATAATTAAAAACAACACGTGGCCCTCCTGTTGCAAGTAAACAACAAAAACAAAAACAAACCAAAATATAGTGATGTGCAACTTCACAGAACTGTGAGAATGCTCTGAGTTAAGGCAAGAAAAGAAACAGGCAAGGTCCTTGGAGTCTGTTAATTAACTAACATATGCATAACATTACAATCACAGAAGTTTTTTTTGAGTTTTGCTTTCGGTTCACTACTAGTTCTTGGTTATCAACTAGAAAACACGATTACTGTTGTACTTTTTGCTTTTGTCCTCATGCTTGTACGATCTCTCCATGGTCCACAGTACAGAAATTAAAAAGAACAAAGGCCTTAAAATCCTACAGGCCTGAGTCCAATAATAAAATGGTATGTTTGGGAAAAATAATTGACTTTTTTTTCATTTTGGCCAGGAAATACAATGACTATTTGGTCTGGCCATCTTTGTTTTCATGAGAAAGGCAAACAAAAGAGAAAATGCAAGGGAAATGCCCATTGTTATGTGCTGAATTGTGTCCCCTCAGAATTCATGTGGTGAATTCAGAACCTCTAGTAATTCAGAATGTGTTATATTGGAAAGTAGGGCATTTAAAGATGTGGCTAAATTAAAATGGAGCTATCATGGTGGGCCCTGGTCCTTTCTGACTGATATCCTTACAAGAGGAAACTGGACACATCAATAGAGACAGCAAGGACATAGATGTGCTGAAGACCACATGAAGACATAATACATGGTGGTGGGGTGGGGCCTTGGGAGCCGAGAAGAGAGATTTCAGAAGAAAACATACTGATATGCTGACTTTGGACTTTTAGCTTCCATAACTGGAAAGGAAAATAAATATGTGCTATTAAACCACTCAGTTTGTAGCATTTTTTAAATGGTAGCTCTTGGAAAATAATAGGCACACTTTCATAATTCCTAGTTTTTTAAGTTTTTTGAGACATAATTAACATAACATAAATTATTATGATTGTAATGATTTGGTCCTGGGAATAGAACCCCAGGCCTCCATACTGAGCTATACAGCCTTAGACCATTATTATTTTGTATTTTGAGATGGGGTCTTCATATGGACCAAAGTTGCCTGGGGGGAGTTTGAACTTGTGACCCTCCTGCATCAGTCTCCCAAAGTGCTGGGTTTATAGGTATGTGTCAACATGCTCACACATCAAATTATTTTGAAATAAGCAATTTGCTAACACTTAACACACTTACGATGTTATAAACCTACAGCCTCTCTCTGGGTCCAAAACATTTTTATCACTGCAAAGTTAAATTCCTTATTCTTCATATAGTTTATCCCCATTTCTCTCCTCTTCTTTCTTATGACTTTGAGTTTACAATTAATGTGGAACTTTAGTAAGTTAAAAGTGGTTATAGGACTGCATTTCATTTGTTAATTTTTATAATTTTAGGTAGTCATAAGAAAAATATAAATCTATAACAATGAATTGTTTTTGAAGACTATTATCTAAGAAAAGAAAGAGTCAGAGATGCTTTTCCTTCCATTGTGTTGTCTTGGACTTGTCTTTAAGGTAAGGACATAATTATACAGCCAAATCACTGGCTGAATCAAATTTCTGTTTATTTCTCATTCCATGCAAATGAACATCTATGTGCACTGCCCTATGTTTTGCCTTTTGGATAGATTTCTGTTCACTAATGCCCTTCAGAGATGCCTTCAGTATGAGTTCCAGTGCCCTGCCTCTCCACTTTTAGGTGTTATTCTCCTACTGCATAGAATTATCTGTGACGTAGGCTTATTTACCCTTCCTGGGATCAAAGTGATTGTAGAGAATGGATTGTAAAGAACTCTCTAAAGGGGCTAGAGATGTGAGCTAGAGAAAGAGGAAACAAAAGAGGGCTAAAACTATGAGTATTTTGGCCATTTACATAATTTACTTGTTCTTTCAGCACTGCTTTGAGTTTAATCTCATATGTAGCATTTTCACTTAACATTTCAGTAGTACCACACACATTCAATTTTATGCCTTAAATGATTTATTATTCCTTGGTTCTCATATGCAGTTCAGATCATGTGGCAACATGGTGGCTACTCAGTCCCTACTAAGGTCCACTTGTAGCAATAAATTGTTTCTGAAAAAGATGATAGTTGTCTGTTGAGAATGGTAAGGTTTTTGACCCACAATTCTAAGGGTGTATGTTGTGATTTACCCTTATGAGCCTGCCAAAGGCTACAAAAAAAACAACTCTGTCCACCACTGCCACTTCAAGCACCGTTATATAAAGCAGGTTGGGTTTGTTGCAGAGCCTTCTTCCATTGCAGGTTCTACTAAAACCCAGCAGTTGTTTGGGCCACTAGCAGATGCATCAGAGTAATCCACCTAAATATGGAAGGTGTTGTTCCCCAAAATCCCAACATACAGGTGTCGTACTTCTTTTTTGATTGTAGGAACCAACAAATGTAACAACTTATTATCTTCAGAAGGAATTTCTCAATATTCTCCACACCACTGAGATCTTAAAAGCTTTGTGAGATAGATTTTTTTTTCAAAGCAGCTTCCCACTCTCCAATAGGCAAATAACTTACCAATGGGTCTACAGTAGCTTCTACTTCTTGCCTTCCTAAGTCTAATCGGCATAGTATCATGAAGGCAATAGAATAATTCTATGTCTTATGTCCAAATCATTATAGACATGGAGCTAGAGAATTTATAATTACTGAGATGGGGCAGTGAAAATGTGCTGGCCTGCACAGCTGAAATGAAGTGGCTTATGGTGGTTTATAAAGACAAATATCAAAAGAAAGCAAAAGAAGTCATATCAATGACTGTTTATCAATTACCAGGGTAAGTATACATTTTCTCAAGCATCAGACTAGAAGTGCAGTTGGGAGTCACAACCTGAGAAAGTTTAAAACAATTCATATTCATTTTTAAAGTATTTTTTTTGGGGGGGAATCTTAAGTAAGATAGTTAAGTTGAGGGCAGATGTGGTGGTAATCCCCATCCGCATCAATCTAGTCCCGGATGGTGGTACTTTATCTCTGCTATTGTCCTGGGAATGTAATATTTCTATTTAAATTATTTTTTCTAGAGGTATTTCTTCTTGAACTCTTTTAGCAGGGTAGCATAATTGATCTACTTCATGGGTCAGGAAGCTAATGTGCTATTCTACCAGTTGAGTTGCTAAATATATTTATCCAAATTATGTGTCCTAGAACTGGAAAAACAACCACAGGATAGATTTGGGGATTATTGTATTCACTGAAAACCAGACTTGAGGTAAAATTTCACTTCACCAGTCCCTGTTCTGACTGTTGAACCACATTTATGCAATGAATCTCCTGGAACTAGTTTTATTTCACAACCACTATCCAACAATCTCTGAAAAGCTTGCTTATTTCCTTTTCCACAATGTACAGGCAACAGAGTAAAATGCTGCAAGTCCTATTAGGGAAGGCTGGGAGAAAGACTAACAGTGTAAATTTTTTACCATGTTTTATGTGTCCTTCCAGAAAGGTCTTGGTCTCTCCTTTGTTTAAAGGATTATGGGTCTATAAACTAGCTCAAGTCTTAAAATTGAGGGAGGAGTCATGATACTTTTTATGATTCAAATGAGATCTTTGTTAATTTGTCCTAGAATTTCTGTGTTTAAACAGATCAATTAAGAATTTAATAGCCTCCCCATCCATTTCACTTCTAGGGACACCAAAGCTACAGTCTCCTTTGAGTCTGATTGTTCTAATTACTACTTTGATCCAGTTGTCTACAGCATGTTCAACTTGCCTTTGGCATTGATGTAGCCCTGCTTGGACCCTGCAACCCCAGAATCCAATTATTATCTATGCATTTAAGGCATTCAATTCAGTGGGAGAGGTTCACACAAATTTCTTCTCTGTAGAGAAGACTAACAAAGAATTTCAAGTCTCTTTAAAAATATATTCCTCAAAGTCGAAGAAAATTGTGTTTTCCTGACTGACCCTGGCATTTTACCAGGGTAAATAGATCTTATATATCAACTCTCTTTTTACATTCCAATCCTCTTAAGCTTTGAATATCTTATACACTATAACACAGAGATTTAAGATTTCAGCTGAATGTGGTGTAGGATACTCTTTTGTCCATGCTTTAGCCACTCAGTCAAAAAAATTGTTATATCTCTTTCTGGCTCCTGAACTATAAGGTTAAATCTAGAATTTCTGTATGGCCAATAATAATTTTGATATAATTTAATTTTATTTTTGTTATAAATTTAAATTTATTTCAGTTGATATATAAAAGAGGTGCTAAATGATGCATCAATACAAGTAAATTTTGTAGAATATTTAAATTAGATAAAATATCTATATCTCCAAATATTTATCATTTCTTTATTTCATAAAGTCAAAATCCTTTCTTCTATCTCTTTCAAATACACAATACACAATCAATGTCTATAGTCATCCTACTGTATGATAGGACACCAAAACTTCTTGCTCTTATCTAACTATAATTTATTTCCCCTTGATCATTCTCTGCCTTATTGGAGAGAGAAAGTCATGCTAGAAGTGTATCTTTTTCCCTTAGTTCTCTCAGATGTACCATGTAAGTTCCCAGTTAATATTACAACAGAGAATTTTCTGTGTACTGTAGGGGTGTCTGGATTGAATGTAAAGCTCTGATAAAAAAGTTTTACAGAAGTTGTATGGCCTAAGGCTGTGTTATTAGTGGGTAAACACAATTTTACTCATTGTGAAGAGGATCTCTATATATCAACTGATGTGACATTGTAAAATATTAGCTTAATTTGGAAAAGAAGAGTGAATCAACCTTATTGTTGATGCCTGGGGGTTAATGATTTTACATTTTCATTTTGATTCACTTATTTTGATCTTAAATTGTTAAGACTCAATTACTAGAGATAAATCCCATCTAGTCTCATGGCATAATTGGTTTTTGTGAAGTCCATTATCCTAATAATTATACTCTAATTGGCATAAAAATGAAATATTCTGATAAGTAACATCAGGAAATAATAGCAGTAATTAATAGTAATTAAATTCCATACATCACATTGTAGAGCACTGAGGTTGGAGATCACTTTGAAAGTAAATTTGTTTAGATCTTAAACCAAAAACAAACCTGAAATGTATTTTTAAATTCATCTATTTCAGCTAGAATACATAAAAATTTACAATAAAGATTTTTTCATGCTTTAAATAATTCTGAGTGGATTTAAGAGCTGTAGTTAGGTTATATGCTTTTACTCATCCCTTCAATGTAATATGCCCACTCTACTTCAGACCCTTAGTTGACTTGTGAGGAAGAAAAAATTACATACAAAACATCTCAAACATTAAACTTCCTAAACATTAAATTTCATCAAAATTTAACTTGAAGATGAAGGCCCACTGGTAAGGGGATCTGACTACAAGATAAAATGTGTTCTCTTCTTGTGGTAGTGTGGGTATGGGAATTGAGAATATCTTTTCCACCTACTCTGTTTGCTTGGGGACAAACAAGATTGAAGATGGTATTCTTTCTGTATCTCCTCAGTTCCTCTTGGGCCCTGAGAGTCCTGGGAAAGGAGAATTTATCTAATTAAAATTGAGAGATAGAACTGAAGTTTCACAGACAAGCCCATCATCTTTTCTTCTTTTGAATGTTACTCTCAGCACAGAATGCATTCAATTCCACTTATTTCTGTTGTAAGTTTTACATGAGGTGTATTTAACACCTGTGAGGGGAGACTTCCTGCTGCCAAGAATTTTTCATAAATTAGTAGCTATATGACCGTTCCTATATGAGTGCTATTTATTGGTCAAAACTTCCCACAGTTCAGTGAGTCAACTAGGTTTCCTTTGGCAGTGCTTCTAATCTGTGCGGATTTAAGTAAGATTGCTCAGGCAAACTGTATACAACGCAAGTTCAGAGCAAAACCCTGAAGTCATCAGGGGACAAATTGTTTAATGAGTGTGCATGCTGAGACCTGTTCTTTTACTGAGGACTGAGAGCCCACCACAATCTATTAGACCTCTTTGTCTATATTTCAGCAGGTTCTGAACTTGGGTGAGGAAGAAGTTTACTAAATATTAGAATCCCAAAATAATAACATTCTTTTCAAACTTTCTTTCACTGATGCTATTGTCTCTTTTAAACTTCTATTTCTCAATCATATTATGTTATCAATTTTATGGATTATTTGAACTTTACTTTCTGCATCCTTTCAAAAGGGGTGAAGTGACTTTCTATCTCTACTTGATTACCAGAAGCCAATGCTTCGGACATTGATTATATCTGTAGGAGTTCTGTTAAACTCAAGTAAATGTTAGATGTGAACCATTTAAGCTCGTGTCATGTGATTCAGTAGTCAGCTTTCTCTGATACTAAAAAATTATATGCACATCGTGGAAAATTATGAATTTTTACTTTCCTGGTGCCTATCCTCCACAGTAAGCAAAGTCTGTTGTTAGAGCATCATATTTCTATTCAATAGTTACAGTAATTTCTTTTTCCCAATTTCTCTGTTTTTTAAATTTTAAAAGTGCTAATGTCATGTGGTGATTGCACATGAGAGATTTAACAAAACTAACCTGGTTTAGGTGCCACGCACTGGGTTCCATGTGAAAGTACAACCTCTGACGCACACACATGGCTCTGTTGTGGGTCCCTTACAAATTCACAAATAATACAGTGTCAAGAAGTACCGCGTTGTACATAAACACGAGACTAGCTTGGAATGCAGAAAGTAAGAAAAGAAACAAGCAAACACAGAAAGGTAAAACAGTAGGAGCAGACAATAAAGCATGTGTTACAGCACACTAGGTAAAAATATTGGATTCCATAAACAAAGTAGCCCCGTTAGACCTGAGCTATTTTAAATATCTGAGATGTCAAGGAGGATTTTTTTTTTGAAGTTTTCATGGATCTAGCACCCTGTAACACATACACAGAACAAGGGAGTGAAAATGACAATGTTTTTAGAAATTCTTCCTCCATACAAGCTCAATAATGCGTGTGGAAGCACATGTCAGGTGTGCTTAAAATTATGATGATTGATTGAAATATAAAACTGTAACGGTAAAAAACGTTTTGTCATTAAGCACCCTAGAAATACTCTCGCTCACTTCAAAGACACTTATTCCATCAGTCTTGCTACTTCCCGACGGACTTCCATGGGTCTCCTTTCTTGTCTGGCTCAATGTGCAGAATGGATCCAAGATGTTTACTTTCAATGATCATTTATATTTTAGGGAAGAACCAGATGTTTCACAGTGCCGGATCCGGTGAACAAGGTGGATGAGGGAGTACCATCACGTTTTTAGGAGCCTGTCTTTCCGCTGGATGGCACAGAGCAGCAGCATTCCCTGTGTTTGTGATGACTCCTCATGTTCAAGAAAGAGGACCTCAGAGAATGTCCAGAACAATGCAGGGTGTTTGAAGTGATAAGAAGTACTTTGATTAGTGGCAATATGTGTTTTATTATAATTATTTTTATTTATACATTCATAGTGTATGTTGAGTACATCTTGTAGGTGCAGAATTTACATTATTTTTCCAGTTTCAGAGAAAATTTTGAATTGACACATTCATGCTCCCTTTTTCTTTCTCATTGATGACCCTGTCACAAACAATAAGAACATGGTCATCAGGAGATGGCGATTCTATTTGAAGTAGTGGAGTTGAGTAAAAATAATTGATTTGTTGCACTCTGGAAATCACAATGAATAAATAGTATTGGGAAAAAAGTTATATTTAGTCTGGCACAAGAATAAGAGAAGAAAAATAACATATGTTTTCAAAACTTGTAATAATTTTCATTTGAGAAAAAATTTAAATTATGTTATTCTAGAAGAAAGACCTTAAGACTGAAGTGATTACTTGGAGTTAGATTTGAACTAAATTCAAGAGAAACTTTCCAGAGATTAGGGTTTTCCAAGAATAAAATTCAATTATATACATGCATACTTCATTCAATTTGTGCAAGTACATGTTGCAACTGCCTAGTAGGTACTGTACTGTAGAAATTTCTGCAATGCATCAAGTTTGAACTAAAGGAAAAATAAAGGCTCTCTGTGGCCATCAGATTAAGCTTCCCTAAGATTTATAATTATAACTTAATTACCCATGTTAAAGGCAAAGAAAATTTAGCATATATGTCTTTATGCTTTAAGGTACACAAGTAACACAAAATGTCAGAGGTAGGCTTGGTGCTAATATTACATATTGTATGTCACCATTTCTCTCTGACTATTTCACCATCTCATAGAAAGATAAATAGTCTAGTTTGGAGGTTCCAAGCATTTTAAACCATAATATTAATGTTCTTGAATTCTCATATCTCATAATTCCATCTTTTCTACTTATCTGTGTCTAGCAGAACTCCTATAGGCCCACCCGAGACCGAAAGTATCAACTGGCAATCAGGGGGACATAGATATTCACTTCTTTCTGTTCTCTTAGAACTCTAGTGAGTACCCAATGTGAAGTAAGCACATGGAATTGTACATATTTGCTTATATTTGAATTTTTCTACATAGACTGCAGTATCAAAGGGTGGAAAACATACTTGTAAATTTTTAACACCAAATACTTTGCCCAAACTCAAAAACAGTCATTAATGTTC